>NW_027509323.1:103680-135689 GCF_048541705.1 Temnothorax americanus
ATCATATCTATAATACGGTTGCCTTTATTCATCATCAGAAAAGAACAATAAACGTTCTGACAATAGTTTCGCATTGTTGTCAGATAATACGTTTATCCGGATAAATACTTTCTTAGTTGACAATACAACTAATAAAGAAATTACTCTTTGTAATATTGTCAACACATCAGCTCCTTTATGTAAATTTATAAATTCCGTACGTAATATTGGCAATAAAATTATAGGAATAGAAACCAGTAAAGTTCAAGTTTGCGTATTTATAAAAGTAAATATGAATTATTATATTTGTACATTGCCAAATTTGTATCATTATTAATACCCTATTAAACTGCACTTTTTAATCAATTGCGTAATAACATGTAAATATTAATCTTTGTAAATACAAAAATGTATTTTTTAAATATACTTTCAAATAAATTAAAATAAAATTATTGTTTATTAATTTAGACTTATAGTTTTCAGAATAAAAAAATTTCAACTTTGGCAACAGCCGGGATTTAATTGCACATTTCGGGCCGATTCTCGAGGCGACGCCGACGCCTACACCCCCATTACCGCTCGAGGCTCAGCGGCCGAGCCGCCGATCGCTCACGTGACGCGTAATCTCAGGCGAAGTATTCTCGCTATTTGTAGAATAAATTTCAATATACTTTTGTGTTATATGATTCACGCTTGTTAAAGTGTAAAAAATTGAAATTTATACATGTAATATGTAATATGTATATAATGTATATGAGGTACAAGAGGGTGGCAGTGTGGTCTTGTGGTAAAGCGCCAGACTCGTAATCCCGAGGACCCGGGTTCGAGTCCACCTGACCACAGGAATTTTTATATTCCAAACTGCCACCCCCCGCACGAGTGGGGCTCGTGCGGAGAAACTGGGCTATCTTTCGGAGGAGACATGGAGAAATTAAATGTACTTCTTTGTATTTAGAAGTATAAAAAACTTCATATAAAGCTCTTTCTCCAGTGCCACTGCTCGCTCTTGGCAATTCTGATACAGTTGTCTTTGTATCTGGTCTTGTTCAGAAATTAAATTAAATTAAATTAAATTTGAAATTGGTCGTCAAGCTAGGGGAGCTTGGGAGTTTTTTTTTTATATTTTTTTTATACTTTAACAAGCGGCGTTTTTATTAAATTACTAAATTATAAAAAAAAAAACTCCCAAGCTCCTCTAGCTTGACGACCAATTTCAAATTTAATTTAATTTAATTTAATATCTGAACAAGATCAGATACAAAGTACATGAAGTTTCTTATTCTTCTAAATACAAAGAAGTACATTTAATTTCTCCATGTCTCCTCCGAAAGATAGCCCAGTTTCTCCGCACGAGCCCCACTCGTGCGGGGGGTGGCAGTTTGGAATATAAAAATTCCTGTGGTCAGGTGGACTCGAACCCGGGTCCTCGGGATTACGAGTCTGGCGCTTTACCACAAGACCACACTGCCACCCTCTTGTACATCACATACATTATATACACATATTACATGTATAAATTTCAATTTTTTATACTTCAACAAGCGTGAATCATATAAAACACCAGTAGATTGAAATTTATTCTACAAATAGCGAGAATACTTCGCCTGAGATTACGCGTCACGTGAGCGATCGGCGGCTCGGCCGCTGAGCCTCGAGCGGTAAGTAATGGGGGTACAAAAAGCGTCGGCGTCGCCTCGGGAATCGGCCCGAAATGTGCAACTAAATCCCGGCTCTTTCTCTATATATTCTTTATAATTCTTTTTATTAATAATTTATGTTTAAAACTGCAAAAACATTTATGTTAAAAAAATATTACAGCTAAATGTATTTTCATTAGATTTATGTTACACTTTATATAAGAAATAGATGTTACATGCAATTTTACATGGCATCGCATGTGATAGGCTGCGTTCAGAACGTCACCCGAGAGCGTACGAGTATACTTCCTTCTCTTTCTATCTCAGCGAGTGAGTATACATACCCGTGTGTACCCGGGTGACGTTTCCGAACGCAGAGCCCTATTGTATGCGATGTCATATAAAAATTTTTTAATAATATTAAATGATATCTCATATGTGATACTATATGATATCTCATATGCAATATTGATTGAGATCTCGTATGCGCTGTCATATGATGTTTTGGTTGGATATCTCATATGCGTTTTCATTTAAGATCTCGTAAGAGAGATCGTATGAGTTCTCATAAGAGAATTTTCATTAGGGAAACAACTCTTGAACTGCTATGAAGCAGCTAAAAACAGCTAAAAACAGCCATCAAACAACTAAAAACAACTAAAAAACAGCTAAAAACAGCTCTTGAACAGCTAAAAACAGCTATTAAACAACTAAAACAGCTATCTGTATAACAGCAATCTGTATAACTGCGATCTGTATAACTGCTATTGAACCGCTATCAAACTTATTTTAAACAACTAAAAACAGCTTTTAAACAGCTATCAAACAACTAAAACAGCTATCTGTATAACTGCGATCTGTATAACTGCTATTGAACCGCTATCAAACTTTTTTTAAACAACTAAAAACAGCTCTTGAACAGCTAAAACACCTATATTATACTACAAAGTATGTGGGAAAAGGAAATAAAACGTATATATATATATATACATATATATATAATTTATTTCAAAAAAATCATAATTTTTTCAGGTGTCGCGACCACCAGTTAAATATTTTTAATACATTTTGTAATGCGCAATTCTTAACATGTTTTCCGCATCTTACAGTATTAGTAACATCTAGATTATTTAAAGATTCGATATCTTCGTAATCTGCATCCAAAGTCTCAATTTTTAGATGTCTTTTCGCTTTATTCTCAAGCAGATCCACCAGCCATTCTCGTTTCTGGCATCCCTTGACGTACACAAGAGTCGACGTCTCGTCGCCCTCTCCAAGTACGGCCGATGTAATTAGATGTTTCGCCATGCTGTAGGACACGTTTCCGTCCTCCCATCGTAGTCCATGGTGATTCGCAATCAACCAGGAAGCGCATGATCTGTCGGATTTTGCGAGGAGACTCTATGGCATGGGACATGTAAAAATGTAATGTGCCAAAACGGTCCCGTTTCTCAGAACCGCCACCTCCTTTACGACAAATTTCATCCCGACGGTGAATCCCTGCAGATCGACAAACGTCGGTACGATCATAACGAAACGACGGAGCAATCTGTATCTTATCGCGGTACATCAGTGTCTCTTATATTGTAATATCTGCGTATATTGCAATATCTGCTGATATTGCAATTTACATGAGTTTGCGCACTACGTTCGACAACGGACAGTATTCGATTACACGATCATGCAAGATGAGACAATAGGCGGTAGTATTTGCAGGTACATTTTCTTTACAATCAAATTCTATTCGCACATCCACGGTGGCGCTCTTGACAGATTCGTTTTGTCGCGAGCAATCAATGACAACAAAAGGTCCTTCCATCAGGAATGTATACAAGCTGCAAAGCGTATCGAAGGAATCGTATCCGTAATAAGTTTTACGAAAACGCGCATACATATCGAAAAAAACGGCGTATCAATTTTTAGTAAAATCCAGATTCATGTCGTATGGATAAAATTCGGAGTTTAGATAAAGTTTCACGTTGGTCAAATTACAGGCATTGAATACGCTAATGTTCGGGCGTCGCTTTCCGACGGTCGCCCTGAATCTGGATTCCGCTCAGAGTTGAGCGAGAAGCGTGGATAACGCGAGTCGTAAATTCGCGGGAGGAATGAGGATTAAAGCACTCGGAACACAGATTGTACAAAGGAATATATAGTCTTTATTTCAAGAACGGAAAAGACGCGAGGGGGAACAACGGATCGTGCGCCGCGGATTCGGAAATCTTCTGAGTCGTTCGTACTTTTCTGCTAGGTGTCGCGAACGGAAATCTTGTCTCAGCTTCTCGCATTGAAGCCTCTCGCAGAGCGGAGATCTTGTACGCGTCGAACGGAAATCTTGAGCGCGCGGCAGAAGAACGATCGCGAGCGGAGCACGACCGGAAGGTTTCGGACCCCTCGCTAAGTAGCACACCTAATGAAAAAATATAAGTCACTTTGATCCGCACTTTAAGACGAAACGAGCGAGTAGCGATTCAAGCAGCGATTTAAGAGGGAGAGAGCCGTGCTGTCTTTAGACGAGGATTGATACGCGACGACTTTCGGCTATGAGTTCTGGCCCACGACTTGAGGCTAGAAATCCTGAGCAACGACTGACTGTCCGGCGAGCGAGTTCGCCGTTTACTCAAGAGGGTTGTTTTTCAGGAACGAACGCGCGATGAGAGCGGAATCGCTATTCGTCCGTATGGTCACATCACGCGTCACAACAGCCGTTTTCGTGCTTCGACAAATAAGGGAGCACTCTCGTAACACGTGATCGCGATCGATGGGCTTCGAGGGCGCGGGGATCGCGGGGAACGTATGTTTCGCACAAGTTCGACAGAGCTCGAACCACATAAACATCGGTATTTCTCGATGTTAAATATAATAATGTTTTCGAGCCGATGTTTCGCGTAGGAAAGTTCGACGGATCTCGAACAGCTAACATTTTGAAACATGATATTCTTGCGGCCGGTCTGCAGTGCAAAGATAACGTACCGCAGCTTCTCCAGCTGAGTCGCCGTTTTGACGGCCCACGAATGCTTGGTCGTGCTCTGCAACATGGGATACTCGTACAGATCCCACGAACGGAAACTGACACTAAGATATCGCCCGCTTTCCAAGGCCCGTAGCATAGATAGCTTATTGACCTCGTTTAACGTAACGTGAGACATTGATCGCCACTGTATTTTAAACAATTCGATTTCCGGCTCCGTCGCAGGATTTTTTACAATGCAATTGTTATCGTTACGCGCACGTATCAAAATTAATTTGTGACGAGCATTAACAACGACGCGTTTGTAATCCTCGCAAAAGCCCAGCAACAACTTGAGCGGTACGCAAAAGTTAAAGTATCCTTCCGGTATGCTCGATGTAACGTCCCAGCCAGCATTCCGCATGAGTTGAGAATCATTATACGATAGCGATACGTGGTTCTTGATGGTACTGGTTATGCCAACGTTTCTGTTGCGATCAATCTCCACACCGTTAAGCTCGTATCGAATCTCATCGAACATGAACGCCACGCAATTATTCGCAAGCGTTGTCACAGACTCGTCATTCCTTCTCTTTATTACCAATCGTCCTTCAACGTAGAGAAAGCTTTCACATGGCAACGTGTATAAATCCTGCTGTTGTATGGGTATTCTTATCTCATCGTTATGTCCAAACGTTGTGTTAGCGTACGGATTGTACGTGTGTGTCTCAATCTTGACGACGCTGTCGTCAAAGATCGGTTCACCTCCAATGTTTAAAATATTAGCCATTTCGTACGACGAAACCCAATGATTTCAAAAATTCAACGTTCGACGCAGTGAGTTTCTTCTTTGGCGATCGGATTGTCTTTTTGTTTCTCGTCTGTCGCACCTGCTCAGTTTCGTTCAGTACGAGCATTTCACGTTATCGCTGTCGTCTTCGTACATGCAGTCTAACGGTGATCTCTTCTCCGCGAAAATCAATCAATCGACCGTCCTGATCCACGACGCGAAGCGTCAAGTCCGAAATGCTCCGTACGATGATTGGAAGGTAAATGATCTGTGCCGGCGTTTTTGATATCTTATATCCTGGTGGCACGCTCGATGAAAACTCATGTATCGTGTGCACATACTTGTCGTTGCTGTACGCACCCGCTGTCACGTTACACTCTATGCGAATGATGTTTACGTTGATGATATTTAGCGGAACATCCGATTCGTGCCATTGTCGCGACTCCAGCACTCGATTCGCTGAAAATCCCAACAGCGATCCAATGTTGTTTGGTTTTGTGAAATTTATCCGATAAGCGCACTTGATCTCGCTCTTTATCGTATTGCTATTAGCATGAATAATAATCAATGGGTGCGGTTCATCTACGTTTGTGGAGACATTATTGGATGGGTCCCATAAAAGAGCGCGTTTTAGATACATGTCTATATCACGCAGTTCGTACGATCCTTCGGGAATGGTAATCTCCTTGTCGTCGTCGTCATAGTAGAATTTATTGTTCGACGAATTTACATTCGGTATCGTGTGATAGGTTTCAAAATCTGTTAGACCGAGCTCGTAATTACCATCGCTCAAATCCACGGCGGAAAAGTAGCTTACCGCGAGGATGCTGCTCTTGCCGGTGAGCGCAAGTGTCAGTGACATGTTTGAACAAATACTGAGATTAAACAGCGTAACGCCGGTCTTTAAATTGATTGTCAATCGACTGTAGAAAACGCAGACACAGTTGTCCGCAATTGCTCTGATCGTATCGCTGATAAGGCGTGCGATTGTACTCTATTACATTGTTCTCTAGATACTGCGCCAATTCTCTCGGTGGTCGAAGATTGCCAAAACTGTCGAAATATATGGCACGATCTCCCCTCTTCGCATACGCCACCCAGTGAGTACCCGGTCCCTCAGTATTATCCAAATTCACGATACCGCTCTCGTTTCGACGTATACCGCCGATCGGTAACGAGTCGCGCATGAAAACACCTCTAAAATATGGAATGCGCATACGTTTTGCCAATTGTTGCAGTTGCACATTGGTAGTTACACCCTTGGGAATTGTTAGCGTCCCTTCGACGTTTTTTTTTTTTTTTCGAGACTCCCCGTCCGCGTTTGTACGGAGCGAGATAAAGTCCGTGACCTTCCATGGCGCGATTGTGACGTTGCATCTCTTCCAGCTGACGTCGCGCGGCTTTGTTATCATTCACGGCCTTTGCGACTCCCGCCGCTCCGCCGACCAACGAGCCGAGAACCCCTAATAACCGTAGGATTGGTAGGATACCACCGCGTTTCGCTACCGGAAGTATTCGCTTGGATTCTTCTTTTTCTTCGTTTTCAAACCCATACCGAGTTTCGTTTTAACCTTCATGGCCGCCCATGACGGCTGTAGCCGCAGCTCTCTCTCCGAGAGTCGAATCGTTCGCGATGACACGTTTTCGCGCTTCCGCGGCGAGTATATTGTCTGCCGCGTGTCGTTCTGCGAGATCGTTGCTACGCGAGTAGGCTATGTCGTGCTCGCGACACGCTGCGTCCAATGGATTAATACCCCGATCACCTCTTGCCAATCGTGTTTCTAAGCGAGTTCCCGGTCCGCAAAATTGATAGCCGGGGATATGTAATTCGATCGGAAGCGCGTTTATCGCGCGATTCAGCAGACCTCGACTTATCTTCGGCGGCATTCGCCGCAGTTTTTTATCAACGGCGGCGGACCGTCGATGTGCGTTTGCTGACATGGCAAATTATAATGTATTAAACAGCGCCGATATTGCTGAACCTCCGAATCTGCCTTGATATGTTCGGGAAGCTTATCCCACAAATAATCTATGTGATTATAAAACTGTCGCAGTAGAATGACCTTTGGTATAGGTATACTTTAACTGCTCGGCGGTTAAATCGTAAATATCGCTGTTATCCGACACGAGCAAAAACATTTTAACGACTGAGTATCTCAGCTCTACGCGTCTCTATAAATAGGCCAGTTTTCTCGATATTATTATTCATTCGTTGTGGAGAGGAGGTAAAATGCGATTCGTACGACAATCATCGCGGACGATGAAAGTGACAAACTTTGACGATAGGATGCCGTTAACAAAAGAAGTATGCAAACATGGAGGCATGCTACCGATTTCTATACGCGGTATCATTTGCGGTCCGTCGAATTGCGGCAAGACAAACGTTTTGATAAACTTGCTGGAGCCCGCACGGTGTACGTTTCAAGAACGTGTACGTGTACTCAAAATCGTTGCAACAACCAAAATATCGATATTTGGAGAATATACTAACACCGATAGAAGAAATTGGCTACTTTACGTTCTCGAATAACAGTGACGTCATTCCGCCGAGCGAGGCGCTCCCGAATTCTATTTTTATCTTTGATGACGTGGCATGCGACAAGCAGGATACGATAAGAGAATACTTTGCAATGGGCCGGCACGTGGACATTGACTTTTTCTATCTTTGTCAGATGTATGCGAAGATACCGAAGCATCTTATACGCGACAACGCGAATTTATTGATTCTGTTTAAACAGGATGGTATGTACCAATCTGAAACACATATACAGCAATCACGTAAACACAGATATGTCTTACGATAATTTCAGTATATTGTGTCATACGTGTTGGCAACAAAAGTACGGATTCGTGGTGATAGTCAAGGACAGCGTGATTTCAAATGGTCGATACAGAAAAGGATTTAACGACTTTGCGATACCAGCCGATACCAAAACGTGGTTAGTTGTTGTCGACGCGTCGATTGAACAACGTTAGCGCAACATGGACAGCAGCGAGGAGATTAGAGAGCGCGAGAGGATCGTGAAAGATATTGCGAAAACGAGCAATTCGATTCGCAAAAAATATCACGCCTTGAAAACTGGTAAAATGGAGGAAGATATCGCGTTGGAGAGACACTTTAAGCCCGTCATCGAACCTCTAAGGCAGATTGCCGAAAACACCGTTGCTGGCAAAGAATCTGACGTGTCAAAGATTGAGAATGAAACGGCGTGGGAAGACGAAGAGCCGAAGCTCAAACGACAACGACCAAACGCCTCGTTTAACGACTCTGTAATGGCTTCAACTCCGGTTACGTTGAAACGATCGATAAATGTGCCATCTAATTTGAGCGAAATAACAAAAACTTTATGTTGGATTGTCACCGTGAAATGACCTTTAAGCTTGGCGCGCTTCACGCCGTTATTATTATTGAGGCAACAGCGACCGTGCATGCGTTAGCGTTTTTTTTTCTTTTCCCCCCCGGCTCGCCTCTCTCGTCTATCGCGCACGCCGCAGTAAGCAGCACGTCGTTGTACAAGCCGTTACTCATGTTCAGTTCGACAAAAGTTTAAGTTCGAGTTTACGTTTCTGTACTCTTTGAAATATATTCCAGTATATTTTTTACTTGCTCAATCTTATTCGCGAGGTTCCCGAAACCACACGATCCTGCTAAATAATCAACAGGTTATGGGCCCAGTGCCGTAGGACGGTTATCGGAAGAAGTGTCGTGTTCGTAAAGTGACTCGGGTCAATACGCAACGGTAGAAAGACACACGGTTTTCGCGAAAGTAAAGTCGATTGAGAAACGCGAGTGAGCAAAAATGTCGGACGAAATAACGACGCGGCATATGCCGAAATTCGATGGTAGCGATTTCACCACATGGAAATTTCAAATCACGAGGCTATTTATAGCAAATGGCTTGTTGGAAATTGTCGACGGTACGCGGAAGAAACCTGAGACTACAGCAGAGATAAAAGTCTGGGAACGCGATAATGCAAAAGCCATATTCGTGATCTCTTCGACAATGGAAGCGAAGCAACTCAAGTCGCTTATAACATGCGAAACAGCCAATGAGATGTGGGTGAAACTTGCAAAAATTCATGAACAAAGATCGGCATCGAATAAGCTCGTGCTGAATCAAAGATACCATGAATATCGCATGACCTCCGGGGACTCTGTCGTCGAGCACGAGAACTTTACAAAAGTGCAAAATCTCGCGCAACAGCTACGGGACATCGGCCAAAATATCGACGACGTGTCGATAATGGCAAAAATTCTGGGCAGTCTCCCGCCAAAATATAATGCGTTCAGGACCGCGTGGGACAGCATGGACGTGGAAAGACAAACGCTCGACAATTTGATGGAGAGACTCATCAAGGAAGAAAGTCAATATTCAGCGGACGATGATGCTGCGAGTGCCCTCGCTGCAATGACAATAGGCAAGAAGAAAAATAACCCGAGATCGCAAAATCAAAGTAAGAAGAAAGATGGCGATCAAAGTAAGAGAAATGATGGCGATTGTTTCTACTGCCATAAGAAGGGACACTACGCTCGAGACTGCAGAAAGAAGAAACGCGACAATGAAGAGAAGAAGTCACGAACATCTCCACATGGATCTTCGGAAAATTGTGCCTTCATATTAACAAGCAAATCGAACTCAATGCCTTCTACGGAAGATGTGCAGCAGCTATTACAAGTTGACACGGAAGATGTCTGGTTGACCGACAGCGGAGCGTCCTGCCATGTTACCTTTCACAGAGAATGGTTGTCTGATTACCGATCGGTAAGCGGAGAAAAGGTGAAGCTCGGTGACGACGCCGAATGTGACGTGCGCGGAATCGGAAACGTGCATACTGAAAAACTCGTGCGAGGAACATGGGAAAGTGCGACGATTCGTAACGTATTTTTCGTGCCCAAATTAAAGAAAAATCTGCTCTCGGTTGGAGTTCTCACATCCGCAGGTTACGAGGTATCGTTCAAGGACAATCGCGTCGCGTTGGTGAAAAACGATCTTGTGTACGCAAATGGCGTAAAACAGAACAATGATGTTTACCGAATGTTTTTTTGTGTGAGCAACTCGCGCGCGATTCCGGAAGCAAACATTATAAGCCTCAAGCGTTGGCACGAGCGTCTCGGCCACGTAAACCAGAAGACACTTCACGAAATGGTGAACTGCAGTGCAGTGAACGGAGTAAAACTCGGAGACGTAAAAGATTTCTCTTGCAACGCCTGTCAGCTCGGAAAATCGCACAAATTACCATTCAAGAACACAAGTGACAGATCAAGATATTGTGCAGGTGAATTTATGCACTCAGATGTGTGCGGACCGCTACCTGAACCTTCGATTGGAGGAGCAAGATTCTTTTTGACCTTCGTGAATGAAGCATCGGGATACAGGCACGTATTCTTTCTGCGACACAAAAGCGATGTCTACAGTAAATTCAAGGAATTTTATCGGATGGTGGAGAACAAGTTCGGACGCAAGATACAAGTGGTACACGCCGACAACGGTCGCGAATATTGTAACCAGGATATGCATCGGTATTTCAAATCGCGTGGAATTCGTATGGAAAATACTGCCCCATACACCCCCGAACAAAATGGAAAGGCGGAGCGAGAGAATCGCACAATCGTGGAGAGTGCGAGAACGATGATTGGACACAAGAATCTGCCAAAGGCGCTTTGGGCGGAAGCTGTGAATACAGCGGTCTACGTTTTCAATCGCACCCCTCAAAGCAAGAATCCAAAGCAAACACCATTCGAAATCTGGCATGGGAAGAAGCCGGATCTGTCACATGTAAAACAACCTAGCTTCCGAAGCGCGGATTTATCTCGCGGCTGGTCAGGGTTCGGAGTAGGCGCGGAGGAAGACACAATACTCGGTTAAAATATAATAAAACAAAATAAGGAATTTATTCAATTACGCGTGAATACATAGAGATGTTCGCGGGAGCGGTGAATATGTACAAAAGATCGCGGTCGTTGCTACGATAGCGACGGATTACAGCGATCGCGAAGTCGCTGGCTACGTGTGATAGATCGCGGGCGCGGTTTATAATGGCGGTGAAATGCAGATATCGCGGAATCGCTGAATACGTGTAATGGGTCGCGGGCGCGGTTTACAAGATACGTGTGATAGGTCGCGGACGCGGTTACAAGATACGTGTAATAGGTCGCGGACGCGGTTACAATACAGGTATCACAGAGCGTGCGGACGCCTGGTAAAGCGATGATGCACGGAGGTCGCGGGGTTTCGCGGATCGGCGGGCGTGCGGGCTCGCTGAGGTATTTCGGCGCGGATGACGCGGTATCGCAGGTTTGGGTATCGCGGTTGGGCGTGATATCGAGCGGCTAAGACCCTTAGCGGAGATAGAGAAGTACTCTCTATTTCCTGGCGCCTCGATTCGTGTAGGCGGGAGGCGGCACCGGGTGGCCAAGACCCTTGGCGAGTAAGAGAAGAACTCTCTTACCCTGGTTCACTCCGGTGTCACAGGTGTTCGTATGGGATTTCGAGTCAACCGCCTAGATGCTTCACTCGGCAGAGGCAGAGAATACTCTCTACCCCCTGGTTGTTCGACTGTAGGATTTCGGGATCCGTGAGCAGTGGAATCGGTCGGATCGGTTTGCTGGCTCACGGCGGAATCTAAATGTTGTTAATACAGTGTAACAACCGCGGGACGGGATTCGAAGGAATTCTCTACACTTAGAATACGTATGACTTTATTGTGTTGACTCTCTCGCGTCAAGGTTCGCACGTACAGTGAGAAGGGCGACGCTTGTCGCAGGCCGGCGATATCGCGGAACGCGAGTGAATCGTGAGGTGAGGGAAACTGGACTTTGGTCCTTCGCGCCCGACTACCGAAATTTAGCTCCACGCACACTCACACGCATACGCTCATCCATGGCATTGCACGGGAAGCAAATAATTCTCAACACTCCCACTCTTTCCGTGCAATACATACTTGCATACTGACGTTTTACATTTTTCGCGTGTCACACAACCCTATCTCGTCACACAGAGCTCTGAAACGATCCTTTTGTAGCGCTTTCGTAAAGATGTCCGCCAACTGACTTTCTGTAGGCACATACTCCACGATTATTTCGCGTTTTTCATATTTCTCTCGTATAAAATGATATCGGACTTCAATGTGCTTTGTCCTTTTGTGGAATTCAGGATTCTTTATCAGACGTATAGCACTCTGATTATCTACTTTAAGTGCCACTGGACTCTCACATTTAAATCCGATGTCATATAGGAGCTGTCTCAACCACATGATCTCCTTCGTCGCGGTGCCCGCGGCGACATATTCCGCCTCGGTCGTACTCAACGTTACCATGCGTTGCCGCTGCGACCCCCAAATAACTGGCCCATTTGCCATCATCGCAACAAAACCTGAAGTTGATCTACGCGTCGTTATATCCCCCGCATAATCCGCGTCCGAGTAAAACGTAGGAATCAGAGAACTTTTGCTAGACGAATACATCAATTTGAAGTCTCTCGTTCCCTTTAAATAACGCAAGATACGTTTTACAGCTTCCCAATTAATATTATTATAATTTTGCAAATGCCTGCTCGCCGCGTTCACCGCGTAGGCTATATCTGGCCTACACACCGTCGCGAGAAAATTCAGACCTCCTACCGCTTCTCTATAAGGAAAATTCTCTGATTTCTCGTCATCGCGACAATTATCGATTTTACAATTAGGATCCACGGGAACACTTACAACTTTTGCATCAATCAGATTAAAGCGTCTAATCAGTTCATTAATATAACCACTTTGGTGGATTAACATGCGTTTATTCTTACGGTCCCGCTCGATTTGAAGACCGACGAAACTTTCCGAGTTACCGACTGTTATTTCGAACGACGATTTCAACGCATCCAATACAATATTTATCGCTTCGACGGATTCCGCAAAGATCAACCCGTCGTCAACATACAATGCCAAAATTATCAACGTATTGTTTATTTGTCCTATATACACGCATTTGTCTGCGTCACTAGCACTGAATTTATATTTCTTTAAAAATTGATCAAACTTTTCGTTCCAGCAGCGCGAAGCTTGCTTGAGACCATACAAAGATCTCAACAATTTGCACACAATTTTCTTACCACTACCACCACTGGCGTTGAGGCCCTCGGGGACTGCCATGTAGATCTCCTCCTGGAGATCGCCGTAGAGAAATGCTGTCTTTACGTCAAATTGACGCATTTCGTAGTCATTCTCCGTAGCGATGGCCAGCAAAACCCTCAGCGACTCGTACCTGACGACTGGAGAGAACGTCTCGTGGTAGTCGATGCCCTCGCGTTGAGTGAAGCCCCTTGCACAGAGGCGAGCCTTGTGACGTTCCACGTCACCTGAAGGTGTCCTCTTCACCTTGAAGACCCATCTCGAGTCAATTGTCTTCTTTCCTGGTGGGAGCGGAACGATCTTCCACGTTCCATTCTTTTCGTGAGCGCTGAATTCCTCAGCGATTGCACGCTTCCATTGCGCACTTTCTGGACCACTCACTGCTTCCTCGTATGAAACAGGCTCCTCGTACTCGGCGACGTGAGCTTCAAAACGCTCAGGTGGCCGAATTCCCTGTCTATTCCTCAGCATGCGAGCTCGCTGCTCCTGTTGCTCGTCGCCGTCTTCTTCATGACTATTTTTCTGTTCTTCAGCATGTTCAACTTCTATCACGGGAACTCGAACTCCAGCATCCACTCCTAGAATTTCTGCTTTCTCTTTGTCCTCGACGGCTCCCACTGGATCGTTAATTTCTATGTATGCAATTCTATTTCCCTCTTGATTGACATTCGATGTTTCATTAAATGTTACATTCTTACTCACGGTCATTTTTCTTGTGACTGTATTGTACAGACGGTAGTTTGTCGACTCACCGTCGTACCCGACGAAGATCACTTTCTCCGCCTTCGCATCAAACTTCTTCCTGTGAATCTTCGGGACGTGAGAGAATGCCTCGGTTCCGAATGTCTTTGCTCCGGATAAATCTGGCTTTTTCCCATGCCAGATTTCATACGGCGTGGCATTATTCACTTGACTCGTCGCAGTCCTGTTGAGCAGGTACACTGCCGTGTTGACAGCTTCGGCCCACAGGAATCTGGGCAAACTTTTTGCCTCCAACATCGTCAAGGCAGATTCCACGATCGTCCTGTTGTCGCGTTCAGCGCGACCGTTTTGTTCCGGGGTATATGGAGCAGTTGTCTCGAGTTGAATGCCATTTCGATCTAAATAGTCTCTCATCAAACCATTCACGTATTCGCGTCCATTATCGACACGCAGAATTCTTATCGACCGGTTAAACTTATTTCTCACGAGCGCCGCGTACTTCTTGAACGTGTCCACCACATCTGATTTGTGCTTTAGGAAATACACATTACGAAAACCAGATGCATCGTCTTTAAACGAAACATAGAATTTCGCGCCACCGAGAGAGCTAACCGACATCGGACCACACACGTCACTGTGTATGTATTCTCCCGGCACGCGTTTCACGCGCGACACTGTGCTTTTGTACGATACCCGCTGCGACTTTCCTGTTTGACACGGTTCACAGAAATATTCGCTTTCGTCTGAGATGTCAATACCGTCCACTAACTTCGCGGTATCACGCACTGCCTTTGCGTTTATATGTCCTAACCGCTCGTGCCACACGCGTAAACTGTTGCTGCTGCTCACCACGTGCGCTTCGTCCTTGATTGCCGATTTCACAAACAATCTATAGAGCTGATTGCTCTGTTTTGATCCTTCAATCATCACTTTGCCGTCACGTGTAATTTGTATGGACTCCTTCGAGAGTTCCACCTTCAGACCTCTTTCCGTACACATTCCGAGCGAAAACAAGTTTTTCTTGAACGATGGTATGTATATCACATTCTCGATGTTGAAGGACAACCACGCGCCGTTTACCAAGCTTCTAATCGGCACTGATCCGCAACCTTTTACCGCGCATGGCCCATCATCGCCCAGTATGATCTCGCCCGATGCTTCCGAGAAGCTTGAAAACCAATCCCGGCGAAACGTTATGTATCTCGAACTGGCGCTGTCTCCGTACCACACGTCGCGCGCATCCTTTCTCATGAATTCTTCCTTTTCGTCATGAGAAGCATTGAAGACAAATATCTCGGACGAATCCGACTTTTCTCCTGTAGCTTTGACCGTTGCTATCAGGGCACTCACATTTGCTTCACCAGCACCTTTCTCTTTTTCAGCGATGAATTTTCGACACTTCGCCCTAATGTGTCCAACATTTTTGCAGTGGAAACACTTGACATTTTTCTTCTGGTCTTGTCGCCCGTTGCCTCCGCGGCGGGACGTGCCACTCACCGCACTAAACGCTGATTCCGCTTCTTCATTCTGTGTGAGGCGACTCTCTTCCTTTATCAAACGTTCTCGTAAATTATTAATCGTTTGATTTTCAACAGCTACACTGTCCCACGCAGTCACGAGGGCACTATATTTCGTGGGGAGGCTGCCTAGCACTTTTGCCATGATGGCGTTGTCGGAGATCTGCTCGTTGAGATCCTTGAGTTGGCGCGCCATATTTTTGACTTTCGAGACATGCTGCGCGACTGAGTCGTTCGCGCCCATTCGATAGCTATGGAATTTCTGGTTGAGATGGAGCAAGTTCGAAGCAGATTTCTGCTCGTGTATACTTATTAACTTGTCCCACATCTCTCTCGACGTGTTGCACGTAACTAGATATTCTAGCTGAGAATACTCGACCGCTGTCGAAATCGTGCACATGGCCGCCGCATCTTTCTTCAACCAATCTGCATACCCTGCCGCTCCGACCTCCGGTTTCGGGACTGTTCCATCAACGTAGCCCTTTATTCCTTGAACAATCAGCACGGTGCTGATTTGGAATTTCCACAGTTGGAAATTGCTTCCGTCGAATTTCGTAATCTGCTTCAGGTGAAGATCCGCCATCTTTTCTTGACTCACGTGTCACGCACGTGGCAATGTTCTTCTCGTTCCGCCCGAACGAAGTATTCAACACAATCACGTATCACCCACGTGGCAACGTTCGTTTCGTTCCGCCCGAACGAAGTGTTTAATTGTTCTTTCCGTTTTATACGAACGGAGAATGCCGACTGAGAACGCCGCGAAAAATTCTTCCCGTCCTTGCACAGAACAGAGCACACCGCGAGAGACTTTCCGTTTCACAACGGAGAATACCGCGAAAATTCTTTCCGTCTTTACATAGAACGGAGCACACCGCGAGAGACTTTCCGTTTCACAACGGAGAATACCGCGAAAATTCTTTCCTTCTTCACACAGAACGGAGTACACCGCGAGAGACCTTCCGTTTCACACAACGGAGAATACCGAAAAATTGAACTTCGCGTCCCGTAATTTGAACAGGCGTGCTGGGCCCATAACCTGTTGTTAATACAGTGTAACAACCGAGTTCGGCTCGAACCGCCATACGAGTCGGACGTGTTAGTCGCGGCGTCTTGCTTCGTGGTACTTAACCTCTCGAAATCGAATAGAGACACGTGCGTTGTACTGCGTAGTCCTGTTACACTCAGTTCGGGTGGGCTCTGTTTAATTAAATTCTTACTTTCTACTCCCCCCTCGGAGGGGGAGGGCTCTTTCTGATTCAAAGAGATTGATTTTCTTATGGAATCACGCGAATTGGAAGACACGCGGTCGGTATGCGACGAGACCGTTTCGAGCGAGAATAGCCAGTTGAGTTCCGTTAAGAGGCAAAAAACGTGTACAGACGATTTAAGTGCAAATTCTTTCGAAACGTTTGCTTCTTCCGCGACAATTGAAGGGAGCTGGCAAAAGGTGAAATACCGTGGACACGCCTCTGCCAAGAGGTTAAGAGAAGAAGAAATTCGAAAAAGACGCAATATCGACACGGAGACTAAAACTTCCCGGAACGATATGGAGATAGATAATATTGATGACGAGGATTCCCAGGACATGTGTCCGGATCCGTATAAGCACAGTGATATTAGCGATAGCGCCCCCCCCGCCCCGCCCGTCCATAAAAGCTGTGATGTGAACGCCGAGGTATCACGTGCCCCCGGCGTGGCTACCAACAACGTACCTGATGCTCAAGCCGCCGAGAAACATGTAAACACGAATGCCAATATTATTAAAGAGGCATATGTTGTTAGCGGAAATATTCTAAAAATCCGTGACCCTTCGGATAATGTAGCAACGGATACACGGAAATTTAATAGATACGAAGACGATTACAAAGGTAAAGCTAGTATTATTTTGCGACTTCCTCCGGACCAAACTACGACCAGAAGAGGTAAAAATCAAATAAAGATATGGATGATTTTGAATGAGTTACGGATTTGTCCGATATCCGTCACCATGATTAGTCATTTTTCTGCTGAGGCCGAATTCAAAGATTTTAGAGATGCCAATTACGCGCTGGATAAGATTGATGCCCTTGGAGCTCCGGTGAAGCTCAGGGCTAATTTAGAACAACGTTTTTGCATTAGTAAAGGAGTCATCTCGGATTGGCCCTCGTCTATACCGGAATTATGGTCGTGTATTCGGGATAAATCTAAGATCCTGAGTATCGAGCGGATGTATCGTAGGAAATGGGATCCGGAGAATAGTAAAACTTCGTTGGCTGCCACGGACAGTATTATCGTGACCTTTAAAGATAAGAATATTCGAGACCTGACTGTTTTTGATAAAGGTATCGCCCTTAGAGTTCGACGTTACGTCCCTCAGGTACGTCAATGTTTCAATTGCTTTAGATTTGGTCACACCAAATTAAATTGTAAAAGCGATACACGTTGTATAATTTGCGGAGACAAAGCACATGGTCGTTGCGAAAGGGAACAACGCTGCTATAACTGCGGGGGTCAACACAAATCTACGTTTAGAGGCTGCCCCCAGTATGACAAAAACAAAAACATTAATATAGTCATGGCCCACAGAAATGTCTCATTTTATAGTGCAAGACAGATTGTGGAAGGAGAGACGCTGGATTCTCCACAAGAATTCCCAAACAAATTCACTAATCCGACTTCCTGGCCAGGTCTTGCGTTATCGGCAGGGTCCGATTCATACTCTGAGGTCCTGCGATCGGTGCCACGTTCTTCACGCACTAGTGGATTGGCTGCTCCAATACAGAGGGACTACAGGAATTCTTTTCCTCCTCTTTCCACGAGGGATAAACGGAGTACGATATATGAAGCTCCGCGTAAAAATTTTTACAAGTCCTTTGACCTTCGCTCCGGCGAAATTACTAGGGAGAAGAGAGGTATTGTGTTCTCAGCGAGCCGCCGTGGGGAGAGTGAGGCCCTCTCCAGGGACAACTTTGCGAACGTGGATCATCAGGAGGATCAACGAATTACGGAAACCATCGAGAGCATTTTGTTGCTTCTCCGGAGGGTACCGGGAGCTCGGATTAAGTTGATTCGCGCCCTGGCTATGTCGGGGTCTCAAGAGGATCAGGAGGGGGACGCCCCCCAGTATTCAGATAATTCACAATTATATGAGGAAATGGAAAATAGAGAATCATCAAGGTACGGTAGAAACAAAGATAAATATCGCTCTAATTTTATATAAAAATTCAAACTATTACTTTGGAACTGCAGAGGTTATAAAAGTCATAAAAACGAACTATCAAAATTATCAATGGATTATGACATTATTGTACTTACAGAAACGCGGTGTACTAGTCATAATTCAATTTATCTTTCTGGATTTAGAACTATCCAGAGCAGGAATATTCTTGGCAGCGGTGGTGTCTCTATCTCTGTCCGGTCATGTATCGCATTTGACGTGTTACCAATTGTCGGGTCACCTCCCATAATGTACGATACGGTGGGTATCAAGACTTCGAATCTTGAAAATAATATCAACATTGTTGCGGTCTATCGTCACCCCAGAGCTGGTATGAGTGCACGGGATCTTACTACAGTCTTCAACACCATCAATGGTAATCCATGTGATAGTATTATTCTCGGCGACTTTAATGCCCATAATACAGCATGGAACTGCGAGTCATCTAATAATAACGGAGATATATTGCATGATGCCATGGCTAATGCAGGTTTTATATGCATTAATGTGGACACCAGATCCCGTATTGGTTGCAGCGGACAGAGGGATTCCAATATTGATCTTCTGTTTGCTGCTGGCAGTGTTGCTGGCAGTATTGACTACCAACAATTAGAAGAGTCTCACGACAGCGACCACGTCCCTATTGAATTTACCGTGGACATCAATACTCGCATATATAGAAAATTATCGAATAGAACATCCACTAAAAGGACGGATTGGTCAAAATATCGTGTGATAGTTGAGAGGGAGATCGACAGAACATTGGCACCTGCCGGCCCAAGATTTGAGGATGACTTTGAGAAGTATTATCAGGATTTCATTTCTACGTTGAAGTCGGCTGTTTTCCAAGCTTCAGGTAGACGTATGGATATGAATCGCCCTTGCCAGATTGACCCGCGTAAAGTTAAGAGATCCCACAGATGGTGGAATTTGGATTGTGATGTAGCGATCCGGGACAGAAGACGTGCCTTTTCGGAATTTAAAAAACTTAGAAATATTCATGCTTGGATCGAGTACAAGCGACAGTGCGCAGTTACCAGAAAAGTTTTGAATAAAGCAAAAAAGGATAATTTTGATGATTTTTGTAAGGGTATCAACAGATTCACAAGCCTCTCTTATGTTTGGAGTACCATGCGCATTTTAAAAAACACGCGCAAAAATATAGAATGGAACAAGTGGCAAACCAAGGACAGAGAAGTGGAAATTAGGAAAACTATTGATGGTTTGGCTCCTCCATTTGTGGGTTTCAACCCGACGGGCGTACTGGAACATTTGGGTACTGAAGTGGAGTTCGATGCCCCTTTTATACGCCCAGAATTAGATAGAGCGATTAGAATGATCAGAAGGGACTCAGCCCCTGGTATGGATGGCGTGGAGTACCAAATGCTTAGATTATTGCCTGAATCGGGTAAGGTTTACCTTTTGGAATTATTCAATGTTGTGTGGCTGACCGGGATTTTGCCTGCTGATTGGTCATGTTATCAAGTTATTTTTATCGACAAGGTTGGCAAGGAGAAAGTGCGACCCATTTCGTTGTCATCATGTGTAGGTAAACTTATGGAGCGGATGATAAATGAGAGACTGATCTGGTGGGCAGAAAAAGAGGGCAAGTTTAGTGTGTCTCAGAACGGTTTTAGAAGAGGGAGATCCTGTGCCGACAACCTGGCTAGAATCACATCAGATATTCGTGCGGCACTAAGTGCAAGAGAATACACTTTGGCGGCCTTCCTTGACGTATCAGCTGCATATGACAGTGTGGAGTTTCACATTTTGCTGGATGGGCTTATGGCGCTTGGCTGTCCTGCTGGCATAGTCAATTTCGTTCGAAATTGGCTATATCGAAGAAAAGTAAGATTCATTGTCAACTCCGTTGAACATATAGATCGCTTTGTATACAGGGGCCTCCCGCAAGGCGCCGTGCTTAGTCCGGCTTTGTATTCTCTCTTCACTCGAATTCTATACGACGCTCTCCCGGAAGGGGTCGAGATGGTCGAATTCGCGGACGACATAGGCATGTACGTTTCGGGACGAGATCGTCAGCGCAACCGCCTCCTTCTGGAACAGGCTGTTAACACTGTTGCTTCAACTCTGGGACGAATCGGTTTGGACCTTGAACCTAAAAAGACTGTTCTGGTGGAATTCAACAGGAATGGTTATGTAGATAAAAATATGACCATCAACATTCAGGGATGCAAGGTATGTAACAACAACGGCGCTAAATTTCTCGGTATTTGGTTGGATAATAGCCTCAAGTTTGATCGTCAAGTTCAGGAGGTCAGAGGAAAGGTCAATCGGGCTAACTCCGTTATGAGATATCTGTGCAGAGTGTCCAAGGGCATGGAGGTCAATACGGCTCTCATGCTCTATAAAAGCTTGGTGAGATCCATTACGGATTATGGAATTTTTGTTTATTTCCCGAGGGATGCTGCATCTCAGATCAAATTAGAGAGAACCCAATATATGGGCATTCGAACTGCACTTGGTTACAGGAACAGTACCCCCAACAATGTCCTGATAGCTGAAGCTAAGGTGATGCTTCTCAGAGATAGAGCCTTCATGCTGGGTTGCAACTTTGTAACTCGAGCTCTTGCGTATAACAGGAACGGTCTGTGCGATAAATTGCAACAAATGTTGGATCGTGAGAGCTATTGTCGATTTCTCCAGCCAACATACAAATTTTCCATGTTATCGGAAATTTGGAAGAAATTGAGATTTAGAACTGGTACTGGACGAAGTGGACAATTTGAAATTTTTCAGGGCCCCTACATGGCCCATACCTTTGAACCATGCGTGGATTTGGAAGTCGGCGAATCGAGGAAAAGTGAACGATACCCGGATGAGTTACTTATAAGTAAGATCGTTGAGAAGTATGGTGTGGACGCAGATATGGATATAATCTATACGGATGGCTCGTACGACGAATCGAGTCGCTCAACAGGGGCTAGTATTGTTATCGAGGATCAGGATATTGCTTTCAAAATGAGCCTACCGGGGACTTGCTCATCGTACACGGCGGAAGCATTCGCCATTAAATCAGCGCTTCAACTTATGATACAACAGCATTCTTATAGAAACAGAAGTATTATTATTATGTCAGATTGTAAGTCGGCTCTACAGGCCATTCAAAGCAACCTCATCTACGTGCATAGAAATAGATATATTACTGAAGCTAGAAGGCACATATATGACCTTGAAACTAATCTTGGTAAAAGAGTCATATTGGTCTGGATCCCGGCTCACGTGGGCATTGCAGGTAACGAGCATGCGGATACCCTAGCAAAAGAGGCAGCTTTGGAGGAGGCTGATCGGACGATCGAGATACCGGTGGGTGATTTTAGGAAACAGGACAGGATTGAAACATGGAATGCTACACAAAAGGCCATTATCCGCGATGCAGAGCACAAAGGTATTTTCTACTTTAATCACTTCTATGATGATGTCGCCACCAAACCGTGGTTCCACAAAATCAACGCGGAAAGATATTTTGTGACCCTATTTAATCGACTGAGAGCGAATCATTTCAACTTGGGATCATCATTGAAGAGAAAGGGTTATATAGACAACGGAAGATGTGAATGTGGATATGAGAGTGAGGATTTATACCATGTACTATTAATATGCCAAAAATATGACGAGCACAGAATTGAAATGGATAAAGAATTGAGAGAAGCAAATTTTTTAGAAAATATTGATTTATTGCGTATTATTAAAACAAAAAATTGGGACATATTGTACATTATTTTCAAGTTTCTCAAGAAAATTGGAAAAGTTATCTAGTTACACACGGGCGGTTATTGATTTATTATATCACGCGTTCAGGACTATAAGATGGCGGTGATTCGCGGTAGTGGGGCGGCCGCGAGACATATATATGTGTATAGTGGAAATAATGTAAATGTCGAACTGGGTCTACATCGCTTGTGTCAATTACCTTTGGGTACAAGACACTATAATTCCTCATCCGAGGAATGCACGAAAAAACCCCCAGTGTAACAACCGCGGGACGGGATTCGAAGGAATTCTCTACACTTAGAATACGTATGACTTTATTGTGTTGACTCTCTCGCGTCAAGGTTCGCACGTACAGTGAGAAGGGCGACGCTTGTCGCAGGCCGGCGATATCGCGGAACGCGAGTGAATCGTGAGGTGAGGGAAACTGGACTTTGGTCCCTCGCGCCCGACTACCGAAATTTAGCTCCACGCACACTCACACGCATACGCTCATCCATGGCATTGCACGGGAAGCAAATAATTCTCAACACTAAAACCTAGCAACATTGCTCGGTTTATATACGCCCGCGGTGGCGTGTCGGCGTGGCGGGGATATACGCGACGGCAATCGCGCGCGCCGGGATGGAGCGGTGGAGCGTTCGGGAAGTACGGCGCCCCGACTCCGCGATTGCGTTCGGTGGCAATCGGCCGTTTTCGGCACCGCTCGGCGCTCCGAGTCGGTTGCCGCGCTAAGTCCGTTTGCGGACTGATACGCGAAATGACTCGTTTAAAAAAAGGCACATCGTGCCTTGTCTCGCCCGGCGGGTGTTCGGCCGGGCGGCATCCGGCTGATGCTCGCCGGGAATGATGCGTTTTAGGGCGCATCGTTACACATGTTAAAGTATTCGGGTCAATCGCGTACATGCATGTTCCACACCAGATGCGGAGAAAACTTGATGCAAAGGCGAAACGGATGTTGTTAGTTGGTTATGATAACGACTCCGTGAATTACAGATTATTTGATCCTGACAAACGATCAATAACAGTATCCAGGCATGTCACCTTCCACGAGCATACTGAAGAGAATCGGCCAATGAATCACAGCGACGACGAGCTGACCAAACTACCTGAAACTAAGAAGATGGATGACGGGAATCACAACGATCCAGAACTAAGGGACGATGAGCTTGGAAACAGTGAAGAGGAAGAACTTGAAACAATTCCTGAACCAGCAGTTGACAAAAGGAGCACATTAAGAGATCGGGCGAGCATCAAACCACCGAAGAGATACGAAATAAATGCAACCGAGTATACTCCATTAACCTTCAGGCAAGCAATAAACGGGTCTGAGTCCGAACAATGGAGACGTGCAATAAATGAGGAACTGGAGGCGCATGATCGAAACAGTACATGGTCAGTTGTGCCGATGGACCAAAGTAAAAAGCTCTTGGACACTAATAGCGTTTTTCACTGGCAGAGCCGGTGCGCACTCAGTGCACATTAAAATTCTGCCAGTGAAAAACGCTATAAGTGGGTGTTCAAAATCTTCAAGGATGAAAATGGACACATCAAGCGGTTCAAGGCGCGATTGGTTGCGCGCGGATTACAACAAAAGGAAGGGCTCGATTACACCGAGACTTTCGCTCCAGTGGTGCGCTACGATTCCCTGCGAGTGTTCCTGGCGATGATAACCCATTTGGATCTCGAACTGATTCAATTCGACGTGAAGACGGCGTTCTTGCACGGAGAAGTGAAGGAAGAATTCTATCTAAAGATACCCAAAGGACTAGAGGTCGACGACGACATAAGTGCTGTGATGTGTCGCTTAAATAAATCACTTTACGGTATCAAACAAGCCGCGCGATGTTGGAACGAGAAATTTACAGACTTTTTGAAAAAATTTAATCTTGTGCCGTGCGATTCGGAAAAATGTATTTATGTCGGTGAGATTAAAAATGTGCGCGTATTTTTAGTAGTATTCGTGGACGATGGTTTGATTGCGTGCAAGTCTTATAATGTTCTCCAATATATTATTAGCGAATTAGGAAAATTGTTTGAGATAACTTTGGGAGATACATCGATGTTCGTGGGTTTGCAAATAGAACGCAATCGCATTGAAAAATCAATGCAAATTCATCAGAGAGCGTATATCACGCAAATAATAGAGCGATTTGGTATGAACGACGCGAAACCGGTTTCCATACCTGCGGATCCATACGCGATGCTTGGTCCGGTAGAAAAGAATGAATCAGAGATTTTGAATATTCCGTACAGGGAAGCTGTGGGTTCATTAATGTTCTTGGCCGTAGTATCAAGACCCGATATAACGTTTGCGGTGAACGTACTTAGCCGATTTCTGAACAACATAATCAAAGTCATTGGAATGCAGCAAAACGTGTTTTTAAATATTTGATAGGGACCGCGGAGTTTGGAATAATGTACAAAAGCGGTGGGAACGATTTCATATTAGAAGGATATTCGGACGCAGATTTTGCAGGCGATGTTGAGACGCGGCGCTCGACCACCGGTTATGTGTTTATGCTTGCGAACGGTCCGGTAACTTGGACATCCCAAAGACAGAAATCTGTAACTTTAAGCACGACCGAGGCTGAATATGTTGCGGCCGCAGCGGCGGCAAAAGAAGCTATATTGCTTGGGAAACTTATGAACGATATCGGATGTCAATGTGAGAAAGCTACGATTATTCACGTAGATAATCAATCTGCAATTCAGTTGGTAAAGAATCCGGTTTATCACAAAAGAACTAAACATATTGACATCTGCTATCATTTTCTACGCGAAAAAGTAGAGGAGAACGAGTTAAAAGTATGTTACATTCCTAGTAATCTGTAACGAGCGGATATTTATACAAAAGCCGTCCCAAGAGAGCGTTTCAAAGATTTATGTGCTATGTTAAATCTAACAAATAGATGCGTGAAGCACTTAAGCGGTGGGAATGTTGGATTGTCACCGTGAAATGACCTTTAAGCTTGGCGCGCTTCACGCCGTTATTATTATTGAGGCAACAGCGACCGTGCATGCGTTAGCGTTTTGTTTTTTCTTTTCCCCCCCGGCTCGCCTCTCTCGTCTATCGCGCACGCCGCAGTAAGCAGCACGTCGTTGTACAAGCCGTTACTCATGTTCAGTTCGACAAAAGTTTAAGTTCGAGTTTACGTTTCTGTACTCTTTGAAATATATTCCAGTATATCTTTTACTTGCTCAATCTTATTCGCGAGGTTCCCGAAACCACACGATCCTGCTAAATAAGCAACACTTTACAAGCGCGTAAACCGAAACGATCGAAAGGTTCATTGAATGAACCACCGATAACCTCTGCGCCTTCCGTACAACACACAGTGCTCGCAAACGAAGATGTTTTCGAAACCACGAATTACCCACTCGTGATGTCTGTTCGACAGCAGTTGCAAACATCTGAGGGTCAAGAAACGTTGCGAGATCAATTGGGTCCATTGAGCCAAAAGTACATCGGAGCAGTTCTGAGCGGCGATGAAGAAAGCGGTATGGACATCGCGTACGGTGTTAAATTCACCAACAATGGAATGATGCTCGGTAATAAACGTTTTGACGTGAACCATGCGGACAACATAATTATCGACGGCATACGATACAATGGCACACGCGGTCTTTTCGAATTAATCTTTAAGAAATATCCCGATGACGATATCTACACGGAGGACGATATGCAAACGTACAAGAGCATTCTGTTGATGACGAGTGTTCATAAACGCAATTATGATACTCACGCTCAAATAAAGGGCAACGGGGGATACAAGTACACACATATAATCGGGCCGCTGATTTCAGGTAAAAATGCTGGAAAAGGTATATCGCGTGCCATGACAGGCAACAAGATCGACCATATAATTGCACAGTCGATTTCGGGTAAAAAAGCCGAAAAAGGTATACCGCGTGTCATGACATTAAACGACAACAAGATCGACTATGTTCATTGGGACGATCCCAACGAACTTGTAGATCGTCTCCGATTGCTCGAAGCTTCCGCGCCTAGCGGGTCACACCGGTCACGATAACGAAATCCTGTCGATTATCGAAGAACTTCGCGAGGCTGGACTTATTATAAATTAAGTAGCGCGACAGCGAGTCATCCAATCAACATCGAAATGCCGATCAACAAGTTTGGTATATCGCTCGGAAAAGGCGGTGCGGAACCGTACTATCAATGGAGAGGATTAATCAGAAATTACGTGCGAGATAACGCTCTTTGCATGGTCGCCACCGACTTTGACGCGAAATCGCGCAAGATTCGACGGATAGCGCCGCCCGTAGATGATGGCGATGCAGTCAACAAACGCTACGTGCAGCAGAGCGTGCAAATTTTGGAAGATTGGCAGGATGAAATGGAGAGAAAGATGGCTGTATTCCAGAATAATATGCAAATTATCCTAAACGAACTTCAGAAGATGATTCAAGATGTAATTGCGAATCATCGCGAATAGATAAGAACGTACATCTGATATCTGCGTCAGTTGCGCGTCATCGTCATGGCTGGTAAGAAGCAATCAGCTGAGAAACGGTGGCTGGTGGAAGAATTACACGCTCCTGCGAGAAGAAATTTTTCTCGAAGACGCGTCATAGTACGCGGATACGATGACCTGTGGCAGGCGGATGTGATCGAGATACGACCATACACGCGATTTAACAGAGGCTACCACTACATACTCACCGTTATCGACGTGCTGAGCAAGCACGCATGGGCCGTACCGCTCAAGACCAAGAGCGGACCCGAGGTTACCACGGCGATTGCAAAAATAATTCGAGACGGCGGCAGATGTCCGAAAAATCTGCAGACTGACAAGGGGAAAGAATTTTACAACACAAACGTGCAGAAACTCTTGAAGAAACATAATATCAATCACTATTCGACATATTCCGTAATGAAGGCATCGGTCGTCGAACGATTCAATCGCACGCTCAAGAACGACATGTGGAAAATGTTTACGCGCAATGGAAATTACAAATGGATCGATTCGCTGCCAGGTCTCGTATCGGATTACAACGCGCGAAAACATCAAACTATCGGCATGCGACCCATCGATGTTACCCCCGCGATCGCCGACAAGCTCCTAACAACGGTGTACAGCCACGTAAAGATCGCTGTTCCCGCGCGATTCAAAGTGGGCGATTTGGTACGCGTGAGTAAATTCAAGACAATCTTCGAAAAAGGATACACGCCAAATTGGACCACGGAGGTGTTTGGAATCGTCAAAGTGCAGAAAACTAATCCTGTGACGTATCTGTTGGAAGATTCCTGCGAAAAACCCGTCGCCGGCGGCTTCTACGAATACGAGTTACATCGCGTTGCTAATCCCGACGTGTATCTCGTTGAAAAAGTTTTGCGCAAAAGAGGGAATGAGGTTTATGTAAAGTGGTTAGGATTTGATAATTCACACAATTCATGGATACACAAGAATAATGTATTGTAAAAATTTATTACAGTATAAAAATATACATATATATACATATGAGTCATTTATTTTCTTAAATATCTAAATGTAATTACAATATATTTACAGCGGTATTTACAATATATTTACAATTGTATTTACAATATATTTACAATGGTATTTTATAATGTCCCCATGGCAGCGTTTCGGTAGAACCGGGTATAATGTATCGCTTATCGTCGTACGGACTTAGAGCTATTTTCGTTTCGGACACGGTGTATACCTCGTGTTTTTTGGATCTTGTGCAGGTTTGCTGTCGCGTCATTTCAATTTCGTCGCGCAGACACCGCGTCGAACGTTATCGACCTGGCTACGACGTTACTCTTAACACCTTTAGCCTTTTTCGTATCTTTCTTACCGTCCACTCGCAAGGCGTACATCTTTGCTCTAAGCCCGACGAATTCGGTCATTATCGCACCGTTATTTTCGTCTTTCATTAAGCCCGGAACTTTTTTATTGACGAGTGGGATACCGTACGCATTATCAATCGCATAATCGCTAGTGTCAAATCTATAATGAATGTGACGCTTCATGATATCATACACATCGTCGCACTCGATGTGATAAATAAGACTGTCAGTATCGGTGTACGTGACTTTACACTTGTCGCGATACAATGGTAACATGTACTCGTGATGAAATTCGTACAAACATGTCTTGGATATATCGAGGATGCACATACCCACATAGATTGGTTTGTCGAACTTCACCTCGAGTTTTCGCATTTCTATTGCTACTAAATTCTCCGAAAAGACGCTTCGGCTATGAAAATTTGGTTTCGCAATCATTGCCTCCGCGCCGTATCTACCCTCCCAATGAGTCACGAGGCGCACGTCAACGTGATTGCGCACATTCTCCATGGTTTTGCCAAACACTGCATTGTTCATCAATTTGTATAAAATTTTTTTCGAAATCATTCTTGGCCAATGTCCTAAATTTTGTATTAAGTTCTATATAATCGCGAAGCCATGGAGATTGCGCGAATTTCAGTATACGGTGAATTTTTGATATACGGAGACCGTGACGAGTACACTGCTGCAGGTTGCGATAATGTATTACATAACGTTTCTTATCGTATAATGTTGCGAGGAGCTTGTCCTGCCGCTTGCCGGGTGGTTTATCGCGCGTCGGACAGAACGGTAGGTCAGTGTGCGCGTCGTGAAGATGTTGCGGATACTCCAAGTCGACTTTGAGTATGTAGCCTATCGAGGAATCCAACGCGACATCCATAACATTAAAATCGGTTACGTCGTCGACCCATTTAAAATCTGCGTATGGCAATGATTGACACATTGCCCAGCCGTATAAGTTATTTACATCAAAATACATGAGGTACGACGACGGTTTCGATGGATCGTACGACTGCATGTACTTGTTGTTGGCCAGCGCGTATCTTTTTGAACATTGACTCAAACCGCCGCGTATACCGCGTTCGATAAACATGACCATGTCAATGTCGGTGAGCAATTCGAAATTGATGTGTGTATGCTTCAACATAGCATCCCACGTAAAACCCGGTAGAGTATAATAATACGCCGGATCGAGTCCGTAACTCGCGACGCAACTATCGCGAAAATTTTCAAAGATATCGGCCAACAGCAAGACATCGGTCTTGAGATATAAATCGCTGTAATCACCGAGCGTTCGAATGGAGAACCGCTGCCAGACGTCGACGGCGTGCGCGTAATCGCTCTCGGATACGGTGTCACCTGTCAATGAACTGTAAAATGAGTCGCGCGGTGGTAAACACAAGTCCTCCAATTTTTCGACGCAGTCAATGTATTCATATGGAAATACGCCTTTTCGTGTCAGCAAATCAAAATTTTCTGTGGATAATTCACAAAATTCGCGTTGCAATATTCGCAGTTTATCCTTGCTGAGATAAGATGCCAATTTGTCGAGACTAGAGGTGAGAAACTTGTACGAATCGATAAATCGCAATTTGATGCACGTTTTCTTATCTTTATCTTCGGTGGTTTGAACGTTTTTTGTAAACGAAATATATTTTTCTTTTGTGATCGGGAGTAAATCTACATGTCCTTCGTACGCTGTTGCTATTTCAGTTATAATAAAATGTCCCGCGAAAAACGATCTAATATGAATATAACTAAAATCATATTAAATCATATTAAATTTGGGTAAAATTCAAATTAATTCCAGATTTTATATTAAAATTATATTTGTTTAAATACAGTTTTAATTTGCACTTATTAAAATCAGTTATGTAGATTAAATATGATCCACAATAAAATAGGGCTTTAATTAAAATTTAATTAGATCACTTATGTGGATCATATAACACTTCGAATCAAATATGGTTTTAATTTGTATTTAATGAGATAACTTATGTGGATTATATATGATCCAGAACCATACATGATGCAGAATATTTATATATAAGACTTTAATAAAAAGTTAATGTGTTCTGTATGCGACTTTTACTCGATTCAATTGCGACTTTAACCCGAAGGGCCTAGCGGAGTAAGCATGTGAAATCGGCCCTTGATTATACAAAGCTGACATTAATGTCACAAGTTAGTACCAATATGATAAAACTTTCCACCAAATATTATTTAAAAAAATTCATTTTTTTAGAAGTTATGCAGGGAGAAAGTAAAATAAAGAAATATATTTTTCTCGAAAACCACTTGACCGATCTTGATGAAAAAATTATATGTTATGTAGACTAATAAAACTAATTAACAAAAAAAAGTCTAAAATGTTTGCCAAAAAAAAGACCAAAAAAAAATATTTGAATTTTTAAATATTTTTTTTTAGGGTGATATTTTCGAGGTACCCCTTTGAAATTATTTTTACGAAAATTTCTCTTAAAATGTCCACTATAACATATATTTTTTTCAATTTTTTTTAAATGGTGGAACATAGTTAAAAATACGAAAATCGTAAGCGTCGCGTCACTCCGGCGCACAGTGCAGTGCCATTCCGCGTTGCGGGTGTTCGATGTAACTTTACTAGCACATATGTACGTCTGCAATTAGCCTATAATATGTATACTTTTTAATTTTTATAGTTTTTAGAGTTTACCACGTGGAGGTTGCACACGGTTTTAAACTCCTTATTGGGGTGCTTTTTTAACGGAGTCCCCTCGCCTTTTACTACGTTTCCGTAAAATCAGGGTGCTTTTTTAACGTGAGTCCCTTCGCCTCTTACTACGTTTCCGTAAAATCGGGGTGTTTTTTTAACGTGAGTTCCCTCGCTTTTCACTACGTTTCAGTAGGTAAGCTAGGCCGGTTCCAGACCACATACCGAGGGCGAGGGGGGGTGAGGGGCGGGGAGGGGGGATCCGCGGGGGGGGGGGTACCGCGTCTTCAGCCGCCGCGGGGGGGGGGGGGGGGCCCGCGTCTTCGGGCGCCGCGGGGGGGGGGTATCGCGTCTTCGGGCGCCGCGGGGGGGGGTACCGCGTTTTCGGACGCCGCGGGGTGAGGGGGGTACCGCGTTTTCGAGCGCCGCGGGGTGAGGGGAGGGGGTACCGCGTTTTTCCGGCGCGGCGGGGACGGGCGGACCGCATTTTCCGGCGGTTTACCGCGTTTTCCAGCGCCGCGAGAGTCCGCGTTTCGGGCACCGCGGTGGAGGGGTCGGCCGCGTTTCGCCGCGCCGCGGAGCGTTCGCGTTTTTGCCGCGGAGCGGGGCGAGGGGGTCCGCGTTTCGCCGCGCCGCGAAGTCCGCGTGACGTCACACGCTCCCGCTCGCGTTATCTCCCCCTCGAAGATGTTTCCCCCGTCCCCCGGTCGCGCGCGTGTTCTCGCTCGCGGTTTCTCTCGCTCGCCCCCGACCCCCGTTTGCGCGAATACCTGCACGTGTGCGATGAAGTCACCGCAAGACATATTTTCGAAAACGATATCGCACCATTAACTTTTAATGGTTTAATCTGTAATACTGCTATTGAACAGCTATTAAACAGCTAAAAA
>NW_027509324.1:0-135212 GCF_048541705.1 Temnothorax americanus
ATTTGCGTTTCAAAGAGAGGGCCATCTGATAAAGAAAAGTCTTCTATGCAAATTCACAATGTCAGGGCGCCTTTTGAAAGAATTCAAATGGATGTTCTTGGTCCCTTTCCAACTTCTTCTTTGGGAAATAAATATTTGTTGGTGGTTACGGATTGTTTCACAAAATGGGTGGAAGCTTTTTCGCTTGGAAATGTTAGGGCTAAAACGATTGCGGAAGTTTTCTTGAGTCAAGTGGTTTCCAGATACGGCATTCCTTCGGAATTACATACTGACCAAGGAAGAAATTTTGAATCTCGATTATTCTTGGAACTAACTCAGTTATTGGGAATTAAAAAAACAAGAACTACTCCATTTCACCCTCAATCCAATGGTCAGGTGGAACGTCAACATCAGACGTTGTTGAATTATCTGGCAAAGTTTGTTGCTGAAAATCAACGAGATTGGGATCGTTGGATTCCATTAGGGTTGTTGGCGTATAGGTCTTCTAAACATGAAACTACTGGTTTTACTCCTTCTGAATTGCATTTAGGTCGGGAGTTAAGATTACCCTTGGATCTACTTCGCGGACATCCTCCTGGTTCTGAGATTATTCCTTCGGAAAGAGAATATTTCCGTCACTTGAAAGGAAAAATGGATCTCATTCATAACATTGTATGTCAACGTATGGAAATTAAGTCTCAAAAAGCCAAGGCACTTTATGATTGGAAGGATAGACAATTATGCTATGAGCCTGGGCAAAAAGTCTGGTTATTTAATCCTCGAAGAAAAATAAGAATAACTCCTAAGTTACAAAGTAATTGGAAAGGTCCTTTTAAAGTCGTTAAAAAAAATAAATGATGTAGTTTATTGCATTTGTAGGTCTAAACGGCATAAGAACAAAATCGTTCATTTAGATAGATTAGCTACTTTTTGTGAGAGGTAATTTTTTTCGAATCACGATTTTTATCCGGAGCGCGGAGCCCAAAAAATTTCAATTTATTTGATTAATTTTTAGTTTTTTAAGAAAACGATATTTTTCTTTTTTTTGTTACTTTCAGCTATTTCTCCGAGAAGATGGTGCCGAACAACATCAGGCGAAGATATTAGTTGAAAGAAGACCGACTTGCCCACGGTTTTTGATCGTGGTTTTTCCGTGGGATTTAGGGCAAATGCCAAGGCGGGAACTGGGGAGTCTTGCGAGTTGCGAGACACAAGGTCCACGAAAGCTTCCCCCTCCAGTCCGAAGACTCTCAAGAGGACAACGCTGGTAGCAGAAGGGAAGCCGACATTTAAGAGGTTCACACGTGGAAAAAAGCGTTTTTGGATTGAGGGAAGTTCGTTAACTCGTTAACTCGTTAACTCGTCGATTGTTAACTCACAGTGTAGCTCGAGGTAGAGCAGAAAGCGTTTCAAGTTCCCGGAAATCTAAGAGAAAGAAAGTAGTTATAGTAGGCGGGTTCCAATCCGGGAGCTCCGAGGGGGGGGGGTGAGGGAGGGGGGGTATCGGATTACGCGGGGGGTGAGGGGGTGAGGGAGGGGGGTTACGGGATTCCCCGGGGGGTGAGGGGGAGGGAGGTTATCGGATTACGCGGGAGGTGAGTGGTGGGGGGAGGGGGGGATTTCGGGTTACACAAGGATATCGGATTACGCGGGGGTGAGGGGTGGGGGGAGGGGGCGGGGTATCGGGTTACACAAGGATATCGGATTTCGCGGGGGGTGAGGGGTGGGGGGAGGGGGCGGGGTATCGGGTTACACAAGGATATCGGGTTACACAAAAATATCGGATTTTTCGCGGGGTGAGGGGAAGGGGGGAGTTGACCTTGACATACCACCGGGATGACTCACCGGGATGACTCATCGGGATGAGTCACCGGGATGACTCATCGGGATGAGTCACCGGGATGACTCACCCGCGCCGCTGGTCCGCGCCGCTGGTCCGCGCGGGGAGAGGGGGTCCGCGTTCGCGTTCGCGGTCGCGCCGCGGGTCCGCGTGGGGGTTCGCGGGGGTCCGCGGGGGCCGCGTGGAGGTCCGCGGTTGCGCCGCGGGGTCCGTCGGGTCGCGGGGGCCTGGTTCGCAACGACGCCGCTAGGCGGCGTACAATGGGTAAGACTAACTCGATAGCGCACTGCGTAGGAGCGTGTATTTTTATCGATGACGCATCGAACCTGTCGGGACATGTTCGTCGTAAACAACATTTTTCTAGGAAAAAGGGGGTGTTATCTCGTAGACTAAACAATTTCGCGCTATTTTTTACGACGCAGTACGTAAAAGACAAAGGAAGAAATGACGTCATCGGGACGATGATCGATCCGATAACGCATCGAACCTGTCGGGGCACGTTCGTCGTAAACAACATTTTCGAGGAAAAAGGGGGTGTTATCTCGTAGACTAAACAATTTCGCGCTATTTTTTACGACGCAGTACGTAAAAGACAAAGGAAGAAATGACGTCATCGGGACGATGATGGACCCGATAACGCATCGAACCTGTCGGGACACGTTCGTCGTAAACAACATTTTTCTAGGAAAAGGGGGTGTCTTCGCGTAGACTAAACAATTTCGCGCTATTTTTTTACGACGCAGTACGTAAAAAACAAAGGAAGAAATGACATCATCGGGACGATGATCGACTCGATAACGCATCGAACCTGTTGGAACATGTTCGTCGTAAACAACATTTGATAAAATATAGGTAGGGATGGACATGCACGCAAAGAAATTACATCGTTCATTTAGTTGTAAAAAAAGCCTGTTTATTTAACTCTTTTTTTACATAATATATATTACATACTAAAAAACTAAAGCTGCGAGCTCACAATCGACGATCTGATTTATATTGAACGCATCGCTAGCATATATTACATTCAACGCTTCCTTGGGATCCTTCACAGTGGACGCGATATCGGAGAACTGCGCAAACTTTGCATCAACCGTCGCAAGTATTCTGATCAAACGATCGAATCTCGCATCGATGCACCGATCGAGATTGAACATACGATGCATCGTCGATTCGGTCATTCTCAAGCATACGTTTGCAGATTCGAGACGTATGAGTTTGATGTTATTAACTGTACAAACTCTCACCGTTAGCGGTCCAACGTTTATAAAACTATGAATATCTTTGAAGTCATTGCGAAAGAAATTCTGAATATTTTGCCGTTGCTCGTATAATGCCTTCCACGTTTCGAGAGACAACAGCAGTTCCTTTCCTCGGCGAGGATCTCCAACGGCGATCTCCACGTAGCTCGGTGGACCCACGTTGATACCAATTTCGAGGAATTTGTATTCCATAGTTGTCAGCGCGTATCGTCTGCTGAGTATACGAACCGCGCGACGATCCAACGAAATGCTGTATAAAATAAATGAAATTAGTTTTATTTATCGTAAGTATTACAATTTGCTAAGATATGAAAACTGGGGTAGGCTCTATATGTTTTTTTTTATCCTAAACGAAACTTACCTATTACATTTCTTCTCATACGTTTGAGTTTCAACGTCGTGAATCGGCACGTAATAATTCATGGTATTCATGCGTTTTGCACCGTTGTTGCTGCTGCTGCTGCTGCTGCTGCTGCTGCTGCTGCTGCTATTGCATCCTTCAAAGGAGAACATTTTCGCTTTCTAGGCTCTGAGAAGTTGACCGTCAGTACAAACGATCGCGACAAGACTGATCATATAAAATTAATCGAGTATTCTCAAAGTAATGATGTGGTGGGGGAAAGGGAATGGGGGAAATAATGTTTATAGAACTGCGCAGTGGATTTTTTTGTATTTTTTTGCAGTAAACTAGATTTCAGTAAAAAAAAGAAATCAATTCCAAATTCATCTATATATGATAAAAACATTATCCAAAAAATGTATATTACGTGCATACATTGTATAATAACCAATAAATATACTTATTACTTTATACTCATACTCACATCAAGCTCGTAGTTTTTCTTAAGATAAAAAAAGCGGGAAGTTTGTATCATAATTATGTAAAAAAAATGTTCCCGCGCTTGCTATCTCAAAAGGATCTTTGGATAATCAGCAATTAGTAACGTTGCTAACATATACCGTCAATGTTCCTTCGACGTAGAGAAAATTTTCGCACGGTAACGTATACAGATCCTGCTGTTGTATGGGTATTCGTATCTCGTCGCTGTACTCGAACGTTGTGTTGGCGTACGGGTTGTACGTGTGAGTCTCGATCTTGACGATGCGATCGTCAAAGACCGGCTCGCCTCCGATGTTAAGAATTTCAGTCAACGCGAGCGCAAGCACAGCGATAAATTTCCAGAAAATTTATTGTCCGACCAAGTATAATTCAGCCGACTTATCGTGATAGTGAAATGTTACTTTAGAATTCCATTATGTTGCAATATAATACATGTACTTACTAACATTACGAACTATTTCTTTTAGGTTTTAAAAATCCATTTGCAATCTATTTTGTCCCCATAAAAATGTTAAAATATAATTATTTGCTAACTGATAATTAATGTAGCGAATTAAAATTAAGTAAGGTAAACTAAAATGTATATAATTTCCACGAAATATCTGTGCAAAATAACATCATCCCGTAATTGAAGCAAATTACATATAGAACCAATATAAAGCGCAAAATTTACACGTGATGTGTGTAAATGTAATAAAAAGCGAAAAGTGCTAATTGCAATTGCGGATGATGGCAACATGAAAGTACAAAAATATTTTTTTTATATAAAGTGAAATTTATAATAATATATGATTTGATTATTTCCTATCGCATCGCTCACTGACTGATGATAGATAGCGGTAGTAGTTGCTTGAAACACGCTCAGCTCACTTTATTCATAATACGAAAAAGAATGAAATACGAACTATTGCGGTATATATAAACGTTGTTGAACACGTAGCTAGGACAGGTACGACCGTTCTGATCAGTCCGTTTTTGGAATAACTGGGTAAGATGTTTTTTTAGTTTACCGTATAATAATAATAATCTGTAATAAAGCACGAAATAATCTGCCCAGATAGCAACGTATCTGCATTGTTGCTGGCATATTGCCGGCAACATAGTATGTGTTGCTATCAGAATTGTGGCAATTGAGTCCGCATTTGTCGGCAAGTTGATGCCTTCACGATATAACAATTTTGTATAGCAACTTGCCAGCAACTTGTCGGTAACTTATGCTGCAGTCTAAAAACGTTTGATTCAAAATTCGAGCTGTTGCTGTCATGTTGCTGTAATAATTCATAGAATCACACAATGCTGTTATATTAAGTAAATTTGATATGCTGCTCTCTTGCCGATAAATTGCTGGCAATACATATATTGTTGGCTGCGTGTTGCTTCAAATATTAAATTACTCGAAACCAATTGAAGTAAATATACGGCAAGTTGCCAGCATCATAAACAATCACAGGTTTGCGCAATTTTACTCAGACACGCTTGGCTATCTGGGTGCTTTCTCATGTATGTTTTGCTAAATTTCAAGACTGCAAAGACTGTCAAAGATATAGTTTTTTATTAAAGCTACGAACGATTCAAGAACGATTGTCAACCGGCTGTCGAACGATTCACGAATGGTTCAGAAGCGGTTACGAACTGTTCAGAAACTGCTACGAACGATGCATTAGAAGCAGAAACGGTGACAGCGAAACATAAGACTGTTAAAATCGACCGATGTGGATAAAAATATCGAAAAGCGACGGTTGGTGGACGAATTGCACGCATCGGCGAGAAGAAATTTTTCCCGCAGACACGTCATAGTGCGAGGGTACGACGACCTGTGGCAGGCTGACATCGTCGAGATGCGTCCGTACTCACGTTTCAACGGAGGCTACCACTACATACTTACCGTCATCGATGTGTTGAGCAAGTATGCGTGGACCGTGCCGCTCAAGGGTAAAAGTGGCAGCGAGACAGCTGACGCTATCGCTGAGATAATTCGAGATAGCGAGAGGTGCCCTAGTAATCTACAAACCGACATGGGGAAAAAATTTTACAACACCGACGTGCAACGTCTCGTGAGAAAACACGACATCAATTATTATTCCACGTATTCGGTGATGAAAAGGCGTCGGTTGTCGAGCGATTCATTCGCACGTTAAAAAACAATATGTGGAAGATGTTTACGCTCAATGGAAATTACAAGTGGGTCGACGCCTTGCCGCGACTCGTGTCAGATTACAACGCGATCAAGCATCGAACCATCGGCATGCGCCCGTCGACGTTACCCCCGCGATCGCCGAAAGACTCTTGGCTACGGTGTACAGCGCGATAAATATCGCGGGCCCGGCAAAATTCAAAGTGGGCGACTCGGTACGCGTCAGCAAATACAAGACAATTTTTGAGAAGGGTTACACGCCGAATTGAACCACCGAGGTGTTTAAGATCGTTAAAGTGCAGCGTACCAATCCCGTAACCTATCTACTCGAGGACTATCGTGGAAAATCTGTCGCTGGAGCGTTCTACGAGTACGAGTTGCATCGCGCGATTTATCCTGACGTGTATCTCATGGAGAAAGTACTGCGCAGAAGGGACGACGAGGTTTACGTGAAATTGCTGGGATTCAATGGATCGCACAACTCTTGGATACACAAGAACAATGTTATTTAATTCGTGCAGATTGTATTTTAAAACATATAAAAAAATAAACTATGTAAAAAAATATTAAATACAAAATATCCAATGTATAAAAATATGTAAGACGTATGCAACATATAAAATGTTTGAAATATATACGATATCTTTATTAATATCTTTTCTAATATAATACCTTATCTACTATTGTGAGTTTCGTGGTGCCATAAACATATTTTTTTCTTGAAGAAGGGGGGGTGTTATTGCGTAGACGTATCTATTTCATACTATTTTTTTTACGACGCAGTACGTGAGACAAAGGAAGAAATGCAAAACAGATAAAAAAATAATGATCAAGATTCAATTGGAGCGAGAGAGAAAGCAAAGGGTATATAATGAGGGATGCATCAAGCCACAGTAGTATGATTTGAAAGCTTAAACACCTCGGTGATACATCTGTGCAGCAATTCATCTGGTAAATGTGCAAATTATTATTATTTGAAATTATTGAAATGTGATGTGACATACTTTTTGTGACACCATAATTTTATAACACCATACTTTTTTGCCAAGGGTTTCCACAGCATGGCAGTGGTTGTGGAAGGTTTCGGGCTGAAGCTCACGCAAAAAGATCTTCACACGATGGTCGGTTTAAATTGGCTCAAGGACGAAGTTATTAATTTTTATATGAATTTGCTGATCGCCAGAGGTACATCTTCGAACAAGTATCCGAAAGTTCACGCGATGAACACGTTCTTTTACCCGAAACTTCTGTCGAGCGGTCACTCATCTCTGAAGCGATGGACCAGGAAGGTGGACATATTTGCGCAGGATCTTATTATTATCCCTATACATCTGAACGTTCACTGGTGTATGTCAATAGTAGATTTCCGCGATAAAACGATTATTTATTACGACAGTATGGGCTGTGATAATTCACAATGTCTGGCTACGCTAAAACTATATTTACAAGATGAGAGTCTTGATAAAAAGAAACAATCTTATGATATGAGTGATTGGGAATTTTATTCCGCCATGAACATTCCGCAACAGACAAACGGCAGCGATTGTGGTGTATTCTCTTGCATGTTCGCCGAGTATGTCTGTGCAAATAAAAAAATTACGTTTACTCAGAACGACATGCCGTACTTTAGGAACAAAATGTTTAGGGAAATAATAAATGAAAATATTGTATAAAAATTTTTTATTGAATAAATGTTTATAATATAAAATATAAAAGTATATGGTTGATTAATATTCCTTCCATTATACATATACATACATATATACATACATTCATACATACATACATTACATACATATATATTTATATATACATACATTCATGTACATACATTTTATTACATGTATTGCATACATTACATACATGCATACATGCATACATACATTATATTACATACATGAATCTTTACTGTTCCTTATTATGATAACTACTATGATAAAGGTATGCGATAATGTCCCCACGGCAACGTATCGGTCGAATCCGATACGATATATCGCTTATCGTCGTACACTTCGTGCATTTTCTCCTTCTCGTTCCCTCTCTTATCCGCGCGAGATGTATCCTGCGGGGGATGAGTGCAGGTCTCTGCTACAAACGCCATGCAAAACTAGTTATTGGATACATTCATCATATATATTTTTCTCCGGAATATTACAGGCAATGATAAAAATCAAGTGCACATGGGCGAGAGGTGCCCTAGTAATCTACAAACCGACACCGAGATACATAAAAAAAAAAGAAAGATAATTTTTTACACCATTTTAATACAAAATTATAAAAAAATACATAAAAAAAAAGATAATTTTTTTACACCTGATTTTATTATCATTTGTATTAAAATGGTGTAAAATTCCTTCCCCATGTCGGTTTGTAGATTACTAGGGCACCTCTCGCTATCTCGAATTATCTCAGCGATAGCGTCAGCTGTCTCGCTGCCACTTTTACCCTTGAGCGGCACGGTCCACGCATACTTGCTCAACACATCGATGACGGTAAGTATGTAGTGGTAGCCTCCGTTGAAACGTGAGTACGGACGCATCTCGACGATGTCAGCCTGCCACAGGTCGTCGTACCCTCGCACTATGACGTGTCTGCGGGAAAAATTTCTTCTCGCCGATGCGTGCAATTCGTCCACCAACCGTCGCTTTTCGATATTTTTATCCACATCGGTCGATTTTAACAGTCTTATGTTTCGCTGTCACCGTTTCTGCTTCTAATGCATCGTTCGTAGCAGTTTCTGAACAGTTCGTAACCGCTTCTGAACCATTCGTGAATCGTTCGACAGCCGGTTGACAATCGTTCCTGAATCGTTCGTAGCTTTAATAAAAAACTATATCTTTGACAGTCTTTGCAGTCTTGAAATTTAGCAAAACATACATGAGAAAGCACCCAGATAGCCAAGCGTGTCTGAGTAAAATTGCGCAAACCTGTGATTGTTTATGATGCTGGCAACTTGCCGTATATTTACTTCAATTGGTTTCGAGTAATTTAATATTTGAAGCAACACGCAGCCAACAATATATGTATTGCCAGCAATTTATCGGCAAGAGAGCAGCATATCAAATTTACTTAATATAACAGCATTGTGTGATTCTATGAATTATTACAGCAACATGACAGCAACAGCTCGAATTTTGAATCAAACGTTTTTAGACTGCAGCATAAGTTACCGACAAGTTGCTGGCAAGTTGCTATAAAAAATTGTTATATCGTGAAGGCATCAACTTGCCGACAAATGCGGACTCAATTGCCACAATTCTGATAGCAACACATACTATGTTGCCGGCAATATGCCAGCAACAATGCAGATACGTTGCTATCTGGGCAGATTATTTCGTGCTTTATTACAGATTATTATTATTATACGGTAAACTAAAAAAACATCTTACCCAGTTATTCAAAAAACGGACTGATCAGAACGGTCGTACCTGTCCTAGCTACGTGTTCAACAACGTTTATATATACCGCAATAGTTCGTATTTCATTCTTTTTCGTATTATGAATAAAGTGAGCTGAGCGTGTTTCAAGCAACTACTACCGCTATCTATCATCAGTCAGTGAGCGATGCGATAGGAAATAATCAAATCATATATTATTATAAATTTCACTTTATATAAAAAAAATATTTTTGTACTTTCATGTTGCCATCATCCGCAATTGCAATTAGCACTTTTTGCTTTTTATTACATTTACACACATCACGTGTAAATTTTGCGCTTTATATTGGTTCTATATGTAATTTGCTTCAATTACGGGATGATGTTATTTTGGACAGATATTTCGTGGAAATTATATACATTTTAGTTTACCTTACTTAATTTTAATTCGCTACATTAATTATCAGTTAGCAAATAATTATATTTTAACATTTTTATGGGGACAAAATAGATTGCAAATGGATTTTTAAAACCTAAAAGAAATAGTTCGTAATGATAGTAAGTACATGTATTATATTGCAACATAATGGAATTCTAAAGTAACATTTCACTATCACGATAAGTCGGCTGAATTATACTTGGTCGGACAATAAATTTTCTGGAAATTTATCGCTGTGCTTGCGCTCGCGTTGACTGAAATTCTTAACATCGGAGGCGAGCCGGTCTTTGACGATCGCATCGTCAAGATCGAGACTCACACGTACAACCCGTACGCCAACACAACGTTCGAGTACAGCGACGAGATACGAATACCCATACAACAGCAGGATCTGTATACGTTACCGTGCGAAAATTTTCTCTACGTCGAAGGAACATTGACGGTATATGTTAGCAACGTTACTAATTGCTGATTATCCAAAGATCCTTTTGAGATAGCAAGCGCGGGAACTATTTTTTTTACATAATTATGATACAAACTTCCCGCTTTTTTTATCTTAAGAAAAACTACGAGCTTGATGTGAGTATGAGTATAAAGTAATAAGTATATTTATTGGTTATTATACAATGTATGCACGTAATATACATTTTTTGGATACTGTTTTTATCATATATAGATAAATTTGGAATTGATTTCTTTTTTTACTGAAATCTAGTTTACTGCAAAAAAATACAAAAAAATCCACTGCGCAGTTCTATAAACATTATTTCCCCCACTCCCTTTCCCCCACCACATCATTACTTTGAGAATACTCGATTAATTTTATATGATCAGTCTTGTCGCGATCGTTTGTACTGACGGTCAACTTCTCAGAGCCTAGAAAGCGAAAATGTTCTCCTTTGAAGGATGCAATAGCAGCAGCAGCAGCAGCAGCAGCAGCAACAACGGTGCAAAACGCATGAATACCATGAATTATTACGTGCCGATTCACGACGTTGAAACTCAAACGTATGAGAAGAAATGTAATAGGTAAGTTTCGTTTAGGATAAAAAAAAACATATAGAGCCTACCCCAGTTTTTATATCTTAGCAAATTGTAATACTTACGATAAATAAAACTAATTTCATTTATTTTATACAGCATTTCGTTGGATCGTCGCGCGGTTCGTATACTCAGCAGACGATACGCGCTGACAACTATGAAATACAAATTCCTCGAAATTGGTATCAACGTGGGTCCACCGAGCTACGTGGAGATCGCCGTTGGAGATCCTCGCCGAGGAAAGGAACTGCTGTTGTCTCTCGAAACGTGGAAGGCATTATACGAGCAACGGCAAAATATTCAGAATTTCTTTCGCAATGACTTCAAAGATATTCATAGTTTTATAAACGTTGGACCGCTAACGGTGAGAGTTTGTACAGTTAATAACATCAAACTCATACGTCTCGAATCTGCAAACGTATGCTTGAGAATGACCGAATCGACGATGCATCGTATGTTCAATCTCGATCGGTGCATCGATGCGAGATTCGATCGTTTGATCAGAATACTTGCGACGGTTGATGCAAAGTTTGCGCAGTTCTCCGATATCGCGTCCACTGTGAAGGATCCCAAGGAAGCGTTGAATGTAATATATGCTAGCGATGCGTTCAATATGAATCAGATCATCGATTGTGAGCTCGCAGCTTTAGTTTTTTAGTATGTATGTGAGACGATACGCGTATTCGTCACTAGCACTACGGCCCTGGCGGCCATTAAGCACATGTTCAGCGTGCGCTCCTGGGCCCAAGCGGTGGGGCAACCGAGCGGTGGGGCAGACCCAGTGGAGGGACAGCCCCCACCGACCGCACTCGGGGTATAAATAGGGGACTCGAGCCGACTCGAGGCACCAGTCCTGTCCGACTCCTGTTCCCGACACGACCTCTCTCTCCGAGACCGCTTCACCACGTTGGGCGCTCCCAACGACTTCCTCCGTGCAGAGAACGGGTGCTCCCGTTCTCACCTGGGCGCTCCCAGGGTACGGGCCTCCCCAGCTGGGTGCTCCCGGTTGGCATTACCTGCCCTTTCCTGCCTCTGGGTCGGGCGCTCCCGACCCCCTCCGCCGTACGGAAGACGGGCGCTCCCGTCTTCAAGCCGGGCGCTCCCGGTGTACGGGCCGCTCAGTTGGGCGCCCCCGACTGAGCTCCTGACCGACCTGCCTACCCGCGAATCCGCAAGGCAACCGTGCCTCCGTACCTGCCCGCGAATCCGCAAGGCAACCGTGCCTCCGCGCCTGTCCGCGAGTCCGTCTCTGTCCGACCGCGCATCAACCCGGTACACGTACACTGCGGCTCAGCGGAGCGACACACACACACACTGACACTCACGCCCTCCATCAAACTGTACTGTAAATAGTGTGAATAAATAGCTTTATGTGAAACTGACCAGTGTCTCCACGTTTTCTCACCCTGGCCTGGCGAGCGAATTCCGAGCGAGAAAACGCGAACGTTACATGGCGCCCGAACAGGGACCTGATCCGTGAGACACTGGTTCGTTCTCTCCGCCTAGCCCATGACGAGTTGGATCAATCGGCTATCAAAGGCCGAGGTAACGGCCGAGTTAGAGAAACTAGGGATCGACCCTAGCGGCACACTCGACACCCTCCGAGCCAGACTCCGTGATTTCGTGATCGCTAACCCGGAGTACGAATACCCCGCAAGGGAAGACGACCGAAAAATTACGATGGACGACGAGTGCCGGAGCATAGACTCCACTACGCCCGACCCGGCCAAGGTCATGGATCAAATCCGGAAGTGGGGATGTCACTTCGACGGAAAAGACCCACTCGCGTTCCTAGAACGAGTGGAGGAATTACGCCAGGGATACGGATACTCCGGAGACCAGCTCCTGTTAGGGTTGCCGGAGCTACTGCGAGGAGACACACTCCTCTGGTACCGGAATAGCCGAGCGGTGTGGGACTCCTGGGACGATTTTCAAAGAGACTTCCGCAATCAGTTCTTGCCCCGGCGGTACCGCGCACAGTTGTCGCGAGAGATCCAGGGACGGTTTCAAAAACCGGAAGAGCCCTTTCACAAGTACGCAACAGCGCTCCTTACGAGCATGCGACGAGCCGGAGGATATCCAGCGGACGACCAGCTCGAACGGCTGTATGATAATATGAGCCCCGGATATAAATACTACATCCGCCTGGATGACATTACCAGCCTGGGAGATCTGCACGCACGCGCCGCGGAATATGAAGCTATTGAAGAGCAAAACCGCGAGCGAAAATCAGAGCGCAGGACTCCGGCCACTACTCCGTCCGTTGCCAGTACGACGTATAACCGGGAGGAGTGCTGCTGGCGCTGTAAACAGCGCGGACACACCCGGTTGGACTGCAAACGGCCGGTCAAGAAGTTCTGTTCTCGATGCGGCAAGGACGGCGTCCTCACCCGCGATTGTCACCCGACGCCGGGAAACGCCGCACGGGCCGGGGGCGAAGCCGCCGCCACCCGGACCCCGCCACCGTCCGAGTAACTTACCAGCCGCGGCCACACATCTCCGTCCGCATACGACACCGCGCTATGCGGGCGTTGATCGACACTGGCTCGGAGGTATCCTTTATTAATACGGACACCGCCCGCTACGCGGAGAACCTCGGATTCCCGACCCGACAGGGGACAAGTTCCGTTCATCTGGCGGACGGAGGGTCCATCCCAATACCCGGGACCATGACACTCCCGGTAAAGATTGGCCGGAAGGTGCTGGAGCACGACTTCCTGATTATGCCGTCTTTACAAAGCGCCGTGTTAATCGGCGTCGACCTATGGGCCCGGACCGGGATCGTGCTACGGGCGACCGCACAGCGCAAAGACGCACCGACCTCCGCATGCGGAGCCGTAGCCCAGGGACTGGCCTCCCGAACCCCCGACGAGGAACGCCGCCTCCAGGAGTTCCTGCTCACGGAACTCGCCCTATTCGAGGACATCCGCGGCCCGACCGACCGGATCTCGCACCAGATCCGGGTTAAAACCGACCGACCCATTAAACAGCGGTACCGACCCAGGAATCCGGCCATGCAGGCAGTTATCGACCGGGAAGTGGAAAAGATGGAACGCGAAGGCGTGATCGAGCCGTCCCACGGAGCTTGGAGCTCGCCTATCGTGTTTGTCCGGAAGAAAGACGGGTCGTATCGGTTCTGTATCGACTTCCGGCAAGTAAACGAAGTCACGGAAAAGGACGCATACCCCCTGCCACAAGTGCAGGCCACTTTGGATAAACTGCGGGGAGCCCGATACCTATCAACGCTAGACCTGAAGAATGGGTACTGGCAGATACCGTTGGCGCCCGATAGCCGGCCAGTCACCGCCTTTACGGTCCCAGGAAAAGGCCTCATGCAATTCCGGGTAATGCCCTTCGGCCTACACTCCGCACCAGCTACCTTCCAACGACTACTAGACGAAATACTGAGGCCGGACCTAGCGCCACATGTCCTTGTTTATCTGGACGACATTATCGTGGTCAGCCGCACCTTTGAGGAACACCTCCGGCTTCTAAGCGAAGTGTTCCGCCGCCTCCGAGAAGCGAGACTCCGCCTGAACCCGGAAAAGTGCCATTTCTGCCGGGACCAACTCCGCTACTTAGGCCACATCGTGGACCGCTATGGCCTCCGCACCGACCCGGATAAGGTGAGCGCCGTGGCCCGATGGCCGGCTCCAACCACCGTACGCAAGGTACGACAGTTCTTGGGCATGGCCTCCTGGTACCGGCGATTCGTCGCAAATTTCTCGACGGTAGCCGCCCCGCTCACCCGCCTGACAAGGAAGGGAGTAAAGTGGACTTGGGGGCCAGACGAAGAGAGCGCCTTCGAGCGACTGAAGGAGGCACTGACCTCCGCCCCCGTGCTGGCCTGCCCGGACTTCGATCGCCGGTTCGTGCTCCAGACGGACGCCAGCGCATACGGACTGGGAGCCGTGCTAACCCAGCACCAGGAGAACGGAGAGCGAGTAGTGGCGTATGCCAGCCGAACGCTCAACGGCGCGGAGAAGAACTATAGCGCCACCGAGCTAGAATGCCTCGCGATCGTATGGGGCATCCAGAAGATGCGGGGATACCTAGAGGGGTACTCCTTCACCGTGGTGACCGACCATCAGTCCCTCCGGTGGCTGCAACGCCTGGAGGAACCCACCGGCCGGTTGGGCCAGTGGCTATTTGAACTGCAGCAGTACGATTTCGACGTACGCTACCGAAAGGGCAGCCTCAACAAGGTCGCCGACGCGCTCTCACGGCAACCGGAGGTATGCGAAGCTCAGGCCACCCCGAAGTGCCAATGGTACCAGCGAATCCTGACCGGAGCAAGGCAACGCCCCACCGAATTCCCAGATTACCGCATCCAGGACGGACGGCTGTTTCGCCACATTTTGCACGAGGTGGATTTTCGGGAGGTTGACCCGGCGGACCAATGGAAGCGCTGCATCCCGAAGGAGGAACGGGCAACGATCATGCGGAGACACCATGAGGATCCCACGGCGGGACACTTCGGGGTCGCCAAGACCATCGCCCGCATGGCCCGTCTGTTCTATTGGCCAGGGATGTTCCAGGACATCACCCGCTACGTCCGACAGTGCCCGACTTGCCTGGCGCACAAGGCACCGACGACCAAACCAGCCGGGAACCTCCACACGGCACCTGTCACCCGGCCCTGGCAACAGGTGACCCTGGACTTGATCGGCCCGTTGCCGCGATCCACCCAGGGCCACGCCTGGCTGCTAGTCATGCAGGACCGGTTTACAAAGTGGGTCGAGCTTAAGCCCCTTCGTAGAGCTACCGCACCTGCCGTTACCAAGGCAATCCTCGACCGGATCATCTACCAGCACGGGTGCCCCGACCAGATCATCTCCGATAACGGGACCCAGCTGAAGTCGGAACAACTTGAGGGAGTCCTGCGGGCCTTCCGGATCGAGCATCGAACCACCCCCGTAAGGGCACCTCACTGCAACCCGGTCGAGCGTATTAATCGGACGCTGAAGACCATGGTCTCCCAATATGTCGGCAAAAACCACCGGCGTTGGGACGAGCATCTAGCCCCGCTGCAATTCGCCTACAACACCGCCCGACACGAAGCCACCGGGTACACGCCGGGGTACCTCAATCACGGTCGGGAGCTCGCCCTCCCACACCCGGAGGACCGTCGCCATGCGGCAAACCCGGCCCCGCACCAGACTCGGCGCCGGCTAGAGGAAGCCTACGAGGTAGTACGGGTCAACATGGCCCGAGCGTTTCAACAACAGGAGGCCCACTACAACCTGCGGCGGCGGGATTGGAGACCCCGCGTCGGGGACCTCGTTTGGAAGAGGGAGTATCCACTCTCAAAGAAAGCTACGGGATTTAACGCCAAGTTGGCCCCCCGCTACACTGGACCCCTCGAGGTCAGAAAAATCATCTCGCCCGTTATAGTCGACTTACGCGACCCCCGGGGACGATGGCACCGACATGTGCACGTCCAAGATTTAAAGAACGCGCCGGAACCGCTCGCCTCGGGCACGGAGAGCTCTGGTCAGAATCGGGGTTACGATAGCGAAGGCGAAAGCGCCGCGTGTTTACAAATATAAAGTCACGAGAACCGCGCCCGGACCGTTTCGGGAAAAATGACGTCCGCATTCATAAGCCGGAAAAACTCACAAAAGGAACGAAAAGAATACGCCCGCTACCGGTATATAAGCCCGCGGCGCGAAAGACTTTCAGTTGCTCTAGCATAGCCAGTCCGTGAACATGGAGACACGCGCGAAACTAGAGGAGCTTTTTGGCGATATTAGCGATCTCGATGATCTGTGGGAGACGCCAATCGACGCCGGGCCGACCACCAGCCCAGCGGACGTCCCTCGCCGTCAGGCGCCTAGTGTAGGGACCCGCATTCAGCGGGGCGACGCCGAGATCCGCCGCCGGGCCGCCTCCTAATCGAGCCGGTACCGGTACGACCGACCAGACGCCTGCCAACCACCCGCGTACGGGCGAACCTGCGGCCCACGGAACGGCCACCAAGCACCAGCCGACCACCCGCCCGGTCGCCCTCCGACCGCCGAGACGCACCGCGCCCGGGGAGGCACCACCAGGGCTCAGACCGGCCCTCCGACCAGCCGCCAGACCGCCCGACCGGCCGCCAGACCGCCCGACCGGCCGCAACAACCACAACGGCCGCACGAAGTGCGGCGAGGAAGCCACCAGAAGCTACGCACACCAGGGCCCGAAGACCACCCGCCCAGCCGCCCGCCCCCCCCGCCGCCCCACCAGCGTGCGCCGCCACGACGCCCACCCTTGCCTCCCTCACCACGGCCCGACCCCCTGGCCAACCAAGCCCCTACCCCCCCCTGACCGCCGAAGTTGCACAAGCCTCCGCCACCTCCCCCCTCAAGGACTTACTGTGGATCTCGTTACCCACCGGGGAGAGGGTACAAGTGCCCCGATCCGCCATTACCCGCAACCGGAAGTTCCGGGCCCGCGCCAGTGGAGCTCTGTGGGTCCTGAGGTTTGACCCACAAGGCAATCTCCGATCGTGCCAGCGCCGGTAAACTGTACAGGCAGCAATAAAATAATGTTGTAAGCGTAAATAAACTTGTGTATTTCCTCTCCAAACGGGGGAGGGGGGTGATGTGACGATACGCGTATTCGTCACTAGCACTACGGCCCTGGCGGCCACTAAGCACATGTTCAGCGTGCGCTCCTGGGCCCAAGCGGTGGGGCAACCGAGCGGTGGGGCAGCCCCAGTGGTGGGACAGCCCCCACCGACCGCACTCGGGGTATAAATAGGGGACTCGAGCCGACTCGAGGCACCAGTCCTGTCCGACTCCTGTTCCCGACACGACCTCTCGCCGAGACCGCTTCACCACGTTGGGCGCTCCCAACGACTTCCTCCGTACAGAGAACGGGTGCTCCCGTTCTCACCTGGGCGCTCCCAGGGTACGGGCCTCCCCAGCTGGGTGCTCCCGGTTGGCATTACCTGCCCTTTCCTGCCTCTGGGTCGGGCGCTCCCGACCCCCTCCGCCGTACGGAAGACGGGCGCTCCCGTCTTCAAGCCGGGCGCTCCCGGTGTACGGGCCGCTCAGTTGGGCGCCCCCGACTGAGCTCCTGACCGACCTGCCTACCCGCGAATCCGCAAGGCAGCCGTGCCTCCGTACTTGCCCGCGAATCCGCAAGGCAACCGTGCCTCCGCGCCTGTCCGCGAGTCCGTCTCTGTCCGACCGCGCATCAACCCGGTACACGTACACTGCGGCTCAGCGGAGCGACACACACGCACACTGACACTCACGCCCTCCATCAAACTGTACTGTAAATAGTGTGAATAAATAGCTTTATGTGAAACTGACCAGTGTCTCCACGTTTTCTCACCCTGGCCTGGCGAGCGAATTCCGAGCGAGAAAACGCGAACGTTACATGTAATATATATTATGTAAAAAAAGAGTTAAATAAACAGGCTTTTTTTACAACTAAATAAACGATGTAATTTCTTTGCGTGCATGTCCATCCCTACCTATATTTTATCAAATATTGTTTACGACGAACATGTTCCAACAGGTTCGATGCGTTATCGAGTCGATCATCGTCCCGATGATGTCATTTCTTCCTTTGTTTTTTACGTACTGCGTCGTAAAAAAAATAGCGCGAAATTGTTTAGTCTACGCGAAGACACCCCCTTTTCCTAGAAAAATGTTGTTTACGACGAACGTGTCCCAACAGGTTCGATGCGTTATCGGGTCCATCATCGTCCTGATGACGTCATTTCTTCCTTTGTCTTTTACGTACTGCGTCGTAAAAAATAGCGCGAAATTGTTTAGTCTACGAGATAACACCCCCTTTTTCCTCGAAAATGTTGTTTACGACGAACGTGCCCCGACAGGTTTGATGCGTTATCGGATCGATCATCGTCCCGATGACGTCATTTCTTCCTTTGTCTTTTACGTACTGCGTCGTAAAAAATAGCGCGAAATTGTTTAGTCTGCGAGATAACACCCCCTTTTTCCTAGAAAAATGTTGTTTACGACGAACACGTCCCGACAGGTTCGATGCGTCATCGATAAAAATACACGCTCCTACGCAGTGCGCTATCGAGTTAGTCTTACCCATTGTACGCCGCCTAGCGGCGTCGTTGCGAACGAGGCCCCCGCGAACCGACGGACCCCGCGGCGCAAACGCGGACCTCCACGCGGCCCCCGCGGACCCCCGCGAACCCCCACGCGGACCCGCGGCGCGACCGCGAACGCGAACGCGGACCCCCTCTCCCCGCGCGGACCAGCGGCGCGGACCAGCGGCGCGGGTGAGTCATCCCGGTGACTTATCCCGATGAGTCATCCCGGTGAGTCATCCCGGTGGTATGTCAAGGTCAACTCCCCCCTTCCCCCCACCCCGCGAAAAATCCGATATTTTTGTGTAACCCGATATCCTTGTGTAACCCAATACCCCGCCCCTCCCCCCCCCCTCACCCCCCGCGAAATCCGATATCCTTGTGTAACCCGATACCCCGCCCCCTCCCCCCCCCTCACCCCCGCGTAATCCGATATTCTTGTGTAACCCGATACCCCGCCCCCTCCCCCCACCACTCACCCCCCGCGTAATCCGATACCCCCCCTCACTCTCACCCCCCGGGAAATTCCGATACCCCCTCCCTCACCCCCTCACCCCCCCGCGTAATCCGATCCCCCCCCTCCCTCACCCCCCTCGGAGCTCCCGGATTGGAACCCGCCTACTATAACTACTAAAGAAACTGCTTGCAACTTTCCTCTAGTTGTCGGGATGACAACTTAAGAAGAGGGCGACAATGTTACGCCCGTGCTGGACACTGAGTAGAGAAGTCGCGGAAAGCTGTGAAGCGCGCTTTTTGACAACGGGAGTTTGTTGATAGATTTATTGATTTTTTGTCTGGCGGATTTTTGGAATCCGCACGCGTTCTGGGTAGTTATTTACAAAAAGACCCCACCTGCCGATGACCTTGATCTTGACATATGTTGTCAAGGTCACCCTCCTGAGTGACCTTCAGAAGTTTTTAGCCGGCGGTCGCTATTCGATAAAAAGTTATTAACTAAAAAGTTTGGAAAATATAGCAGCTATTTTGAGTATTGGAAGGCATAAACGACTAATATTACGCTTTTTTTTAAAGCAGAGAATACTTTATTTTGCGAGAAAGTCGCTGCTTTACCAAAACACAACATTTAAAGCAGTAAATTGTTGATAAATTGAGGTCTTTTTGTTAAAGCAGAAAATACTTTATTTTGCAAAAAAATCGCTGCTTTACCAAAACACAACATTTAAAGCAGTAAATCGTACCTATGTAGATTAGTGACACGCTTTAAAAGTATTTAAGGGTTTAAAGCGCGTCAACTAACCTATATATGCACCTATATATGCTATATTTTCCAAACTTTTTTTGTTGGTAACTTTTTAATAAATAGCGAGCGACGGCTAAAACCTTCTAAAGGTCACTCGGGGTCATAACCTTGACAACATATATCAAGGTCATTGAAATCGGTGCGATCGCCAAACTTTTTTTTGTTAATAACTTTTTAATAAAAAGCGACCGCCGGCTAAAAACTTCTGAAGGTCACTCAGGAGGGTGACCTTGACAACATATGTCAAGGTCAAGATCATTGGCGAGTGGGGTCTTTTTGTAAATAATTACCGCGTTCTGTTTTACGAGCTTGGAATAAATGCATTTCTTAAGTTCTTTTGAGTTTTCTTTCCTTTTGCGAGTTGCGCGAAATACGTGCGCAAGTGTGGAGTGTGCGATAGTGTTACGGCGGCGAGCTTACTCGACGAGCGTAACAATATTGTAATATTTCGAAAAAATAAATATAATTGAAATGTGCAAGCCATTAACAAAAAAGTGTAAGCAAAGCTTCGTAGAAGCTTGGCTTGATGATGATCAATATAAGTCTTGGATACGGAAAGTTCCGTCTAATGATAATTTTTTTCATTGTACAATATGTAATAAAGATTTTTCTTGCAACACGCGCATTTCAAGACATGCGGATTCTGCGTGTCACAAGAATAATATAAGAAGTTTATCTGATGAAATGAGTGACAATGTAAATATAGAAAAAAATATGTCTAACCCAAGAAAATTTCGAAAACAATGGTTAGATATTGAGCAGTTTCAACCATGGTTACGCGAATCATCAAATGATGAAAAAATGTGTTTTTGCTCATTTTGTGAAAAATTAATAACAGCTAATTTGTCAAATATTGATCGTCACGCAAAAATCGCTGCACATATAACAATTGCTACACAAAAAAATATAAAAAGAAAGGAATCGGACCAAAAGTTTGTAGCCGATGAATCTTTTCTATCGTTTGATGAACAAAAAAAAGTAGCAGAAATTCGATACACTGCGCTTATACTTACGTTAGTAGAAAAAAATATTCCGTGTAAAAACGAAACAGACATTCTCGCGTTCTTTCAACTAATAGTAAGTTTACTATTTTCTTTGATGAAACGACATTGCTAATCAGAAATGGATGACGTTTCTCGTGCAATTTGTTGATCCTGAAACATTAGATATTCGCTCGCAATTAGTCAAATTGATTGACATTGATGCAAAAAATAGTAGCGCGGATAAATTATTTAAAGCTTTTAAAAATAAAATGAGGAAATTAAAAATTCCATTTTTAAAATTCATATTTTTATGTCCGTGCCATTCCGCTGCATTAATTGCATATGCTGCATGTGCTAAGATTCCAAACTATTGCGAGGAATTTGTAAAAAAAATAACAAATCAAGAGACACGGTAGTGTCTCGCGCCAAGTATACGCGGAGCGAGACCGAGCGTGATTCTTTTATGCGATTATATTAACAGTAGCCCTAAGCAATTTGCAATTTTTCAAGAATTTACCGAATGTTTTTCTCAAACAATCCGCAAAATTCTAAAATTGACCGAAACACGATGGCTTTCTCGCCATTGGTGTATTTAAAGACTTCTTGAGTCTTGGAACACTATTAAATTATTTTTGAGAGAAATAGTAACGAATGAAAAAACACAGACTGGAGAACATTTATTATCCATAATGCAAAATTATGATGTAAAGAGATATTTATTTTATTTTTAAAATATATTTTAAATTTTTTAAATAATTTTAATGCATTTTTCAGTAGATAAAACAATAACAGTCCTAAGCCGGGGATCTCAGGGGGGTGAGGGGAGGGGGGAACGACTTGTGGCGAGGGGGAGCGGGGAGGGGGGGACGACTTGTTGGCGAGGGGTCAGCCGGGGAGGAGGGGACGACTTGTTGGCGAGGGGTCAGCCGGGGAGGGGGGGGCGACTCGTTGACGAGGGGGAGCGGGGGGGGAGACGACTTGGTGGCGAGGGGGAGCGGGGAGGGGGGACGACTTGTTGGCGAGGGGTCTGCGGGGGGGGGACGACTCGGTGGCGAGGAGGCAGCCGGGGGGGGGCGACTTGGTGGCGAGGGGTCTGCTGGGGGGGGGGGACTTGTTGGCGAGGGGGAGCGGGGAGGGGGGGGACGACTTGGTGGCGAGGGGTCAGCCGGGGGGACGACGACTTGGTGGTGAGCGGTCTGCCGGGGGGGAGGACGACTTGTTGGTGAGGGGGAGCGGGGGGGTCGGCGAGCGTGTCGGGACATGTTTATTAAATATTAATAAACATATCGCATTGAGGTACCGCCGAGGGGGGGGGGGGTAGGTGTCCACTTCTACGCCGAGGGTGGTCCCCCGGGGTGGGGGATCGTCACTTTATCGGCGCGGGGGTATTACAACGGCGCCGTTCGGCTGCTGGAATTTTATCGGCGAATATAAACAAAACAGCGAGTTAGACATTTGACTCCGCAATGATCTCACCCTTCTAGAACATGCGAGCCGCCATTCGGTTACGGCGTCTCACTACAAAAGCGAGCGTCGATGGCCCTACGACGGTTTGAAGATAAAATAGCCGAGGTAAACAATTGATAAAATTTGTCACCGATGACGATTTAACCGTTGCGGAGTCCTCTTCATGTTTTTTTCTAGGAAGAGCCGCTGCCGATTACGATTTAACCGTCGCGGTGGTATTCGGTTATGGCGCGGCATATTACAAAATGCGAGCGCCGATATCCGGCTGCTGGAATGTATAAACAAAATATGTCTAACGATAATTATACGAACGCATAGCATCCGTTGTCGCCAGGATGATTATGGATCCACATCTTGTGGATCAGTCTTCGGCTAGTTTTCGCGACGCGAACGTTCATATTCGAGGGTGAAGTTTTTTTGTGTCAAGTATTCAATACAGAAGAATATTTTTCACGATAAAGGAGATGACAATAATTCCGATATGGATCGCGAGTTAACGGACGACAGTGACTACTTCAGTGACGACGACGACAATCATGAAGAAGTCATCGATAGAATAGTGCTAAATTTACGTGAAAGACATTGCGTAATATATTTTTATTATTCAACGGGTGGTGCACTTGCACTATGTGCTCCGTGTATGGTTGCACTATGGGACCTTGATTTCGGCATGTACGCTCGCCTAAAACACTTCGTTGAGAGACGCGGAACGACGCATGGCCGGTATTGTTCAAGATGTCGTGAATCATTGTTTATGATATTTCCGCGTAATATGTGCCCGATTTGCACACGATAAGAAAAAAACATTATCGCGGCTCTTAAAAGTTGATACTTGGGGCTAAAGTTCTTGTGGCGAGTAAGCGGTATAAAAAAACTTTTTTTTTCAAAAAAACAGTGAACAATAATTTCGAGGCAACAATGGATGTAGATTCATCCGACGAGGATCGTCCGTTGTCGCCGGACAGCACCTATAACAGCGATGAAGACAATAACCGTAGAGAAGTTATGAAAAAAATAGTGTCGCGTCCCGAATTTTTAGCGTTGGATGGACGTACAAAGTGTTGCGCAATTTATTTTTATTTTGAATACGGCTCAGATAACTTGTGTTATTCGTGTATGATCGCTTCACCAGACACTGGTGAGCACATACGTGAACGTCGAGAGCATGTAACCGAGCCGTACGACGTAATGACCATTCAATTTTGCACAGATTGTCGTAATACTCCATTGTTTCAAATATATCCATGCAACATGTGCCCGATTTGCATGAAGTAATAAAAAAACATTATCGCGAGTGGGACATTATACATAACGTGCACAACATGGTGTGGATAATTGAAGAGGAATCTGTGGAGCCTCCAAAATCTGACGATGATATACAAATGGAATGTATTACAACAGATATCATCGATGGTTTGCGTGAAGAAGATCAAGGAGTGAAATTGACGGATGTGCAACGAATATCGCCGGTGCAGTTTCTTCGCGATCGCGAACTCGGTATACGCGGAACCGGTCAACGCTTCGCTAGACAAAGAGTCGTTATCAATACCGATTCTCCTTATAAGTGGGATTCTAACGTTAGACGAAAAGTGTATCGACGGCTGCGGGACGAGTGCGTTAGCGAGGAAGAATCACGTGCAGCTCGCCGTGCTGACGTTGTGCCGTATCAAATTAGACCTATTGTTGACTATCGCTATTGGGCGTCTAAATTTTGTGAACAGCTCTATGATTGTGAAGCAACATACATTAAGATTCATACAGGTATTGGGAAATACGTCGAATTGGTGGTGATGAACAATTCGATACGTATGTATATGTACCCTGCCCGTATCAATAATCCTAATCATCTATTGATGTTTCAAAAAACCTTTGAACGTGACTTTGATGATGTTGATAATTGGGAGCATAATCATGGATTTAATGTCCCCTACTTCAGTTCTGATTCTTTTATGTTTGCGCACTATCGCATTCAAAGTGGCAAACGATATTGTCCAGCGTGCGATCGAATCACGTGCAAGTGCTCCATCGAAGAATGTGACGTGATTTAAAAAAAGACAATATTAAAAAACAAAAACATGGAACATCTCGATAAAACGGAACGCGACCTGGTGGAAGGATCCAACCAAATCGCTACCTTGGACGAATATCTCGCATGGGAACAGCGATGCGAGAAGTTTATTGAGCAGCTCGAAGAAGACTGTCGTTCCAAACGTCCGCGGGTCTCAGACGGCTCTCAGACTGTCGGAAACAGGTCATCTTTAGTGGCAAGAATCGCGCGACTCGATGGTGCGAAGACTCTATTACAGAGACGGTTCGTACATATCGGTGGTGAGCACGCGGCGGGCAGTAGTAGCGGTAACGAAAACGCGGAAAGACTCGTTTGGCGAGAGATCGATGCCGCGTTCGAATGGCGTGTATTGACCGGTGCGGTGATAAATATCAATTACATCGAACCGCGAAAATTTCTCGAAGACGCCGAAGTCATCGTGCTCGATCGTGTGCGGAACGTCATGCAAAGACACGCAAGTGTAAAGATAAACACCGTGTTCAACGGCGAGTTTGTGACGGGTGACAAACGTGCGAACAAAAGTGTCAGCACGGGAAACCGTGAACTCTTTCGTGCGTCCGATCTGCGCGAGTGGTACGAGCTACACGTTATCGAGCCTACTTTATCGCGTCTCGAAGAGTTTCAGGAACGCGATAGCGGATGGGCGTTGTCGCGTATACTCAATTTGACAGTGAACGTGAACAAGTACAATCCTTTGCGCGCGGGATGTTACATCAATTTACCGCAAAAAATTAAATCGAAAAAAGCGGTGATCAACGTGCAATCGATGGACAATGCGTGCTTCGCGTGGTCAGTGGTGGCTGCTTTACATCCAGCCGAAAGAAATTCAGAACGGGAATCCTCGTACCCTGATTACACAACAGTATTAAATTTACAAGGCATTGAGTTTCCAATGACTTTGAAACAGATTAAAAATTTTGAAAATCACAACAATATATCCATCAATGTGTATGCCATCGAAGGAGAGAAAACACCGAACGTTCTCCCGATACGGCTCACCGACCTGAAGAAAGAAAAGCACGTAAATCTGTTGTACGTGCAGGACCCGCGAGACGACAACGTGGGACATTTCGCGTGGATAAAAAATCTATCCCGCCTCGTGAGCTCGCAATTGAGCAGGTACGATGGTCGGAAATACTTTTGCGATCGGTGAGTACTTATACTCCTTTTAATAAAATTATAAAATATTTTATTTTTTATTTAATAATTTTCAAAATTGTGTTTTTTCTTTTTTGCAGATGTTTACATTATTTTCATTCGAGCGAGAAATTGGAAGCCCACGGAGTAGACTGCCGAGAGATAAACAACTGTGCCATCCGACTACCGAGCGAGGACGACAAGTGGCTGAGATTCAAGAATCACAGCAGGAAGGAACGACTTCCGTTCGTCGTGTACGCCGACCTGGAATGTACCCTCGAGAAGACGGATGCGGATCCGACAACGTCCACATACACGTCTCAACATCATCGGGTATTTAGCATAGGATATTACGTGCGGTGCTCGTACGACGACTCGTTATCCGCGTATCGATTTCATCGCGATAAGGATTGCGTCGCGTGGTTCGCCGAGGAACTAAGACGTTTAGCACACGACGTAAAGAACATCTTGTCCGATAATATACCCATGGCGGATTTTACGCGAGACGAGTGGAAAAAATTTAACAGCGCAACGCACTGTCACGTGTGCGAAAAACCGTTCGAGCCAGACGACGTGCGCGTACGCGATCACTGTCACTTGACCGGTCGTTATAGAGGTCCCGCGCATTCCAGCTGTAATCTAAATTACACAGATTCGCATTACATTCCCATAGTATTTCATAATTTATCGGGTTACGACGCGCATTTTATTATCAAGGAAATAGCTACAGCTTACGAAGGACGCGTAGACTTACTTCCAATCACGAAGGAAAAATACATTTCATTTACGAAAAACGTCAAAAGCACTGAGGATAAAAACTACCAAAATTGCATCAAATTAAGATTCATCGACTCGTACAAATTTCTTAGCGCGAGTCTCGAAAAATTAGCATCCTTCCTCGATAAGGATAAGTTAAAAATTATACGTTCAAAATTTTCCGCGTTATCCGACCAAGATTTCGAATTATTGACGCGAAAAGGTGTCTTTCCGTACGAGTACATTGACTGCGTCGAAAAGTTGGAGGATGCGTGTTTACCATCGCGCGACTCGTTTTACAGTTCATTGACAGGCGACACCGTATCCGAGAGCGATTACGCGCACGCCGTCAACGTCTGGCAGCGGTTCTCCATTCGAACGCTCGGTGACTACAGCGATCTGTATCTAAAGATCGATGTCTTGCTGTTGGCCGATATCTTTGAAAATTTTCGCGATAGCTGCGTCGCGAGTTATGGACTCGATCCGGCGTATTATTACACTCTACCGGGGTTTACGTGGGACGCTATGTTGAAGCATACGGGTATCAATTTCGAACTGCTCACGGACATTGACATGGTCATGTTCATCGAACGCGGTATACGCGGTGGTCTGAGTCAATGTTCCGGCAGATACGCGCAGGCCAATAACAGGTACATGCAATCTTACGATACATCGAAACCATCGTCATACCTGATGTATTTCGACGTAAACAACTTGTACGGCTGGGCAATGTGTCAACCATTGCCTTATGCAGACTTTCGATGGGTCGAAGACGTCTCGAATTTCGAGTTTAGCGCGATCGCTTTGGATTCGCCCACGGGTTACATTCTCGAAGTCGATCTAGAGTATCCGCAGAATAAACACGACGCGCACGCTGACCTACCGTTCTGTCCGACGCGCGATAAACCACCCGGCAAACGGCAGGACAAACTTCTCGCCACGCTGTACGATAAGAAGCGTTATGTCACACACTACCGCAACCTACAGCAATGCACGCGCCACGGTCTTCGCGTCACAAAAATTCATCGCGTATTGCAATTCGCTCAATCTCCATGGCTTTGCAATTACATCGAACTCAATACAAAATTTAGAACACTGGCCAAAAACGATTTCGAGAAAAATTTGTATAAATTGATGAACAACGCGGTTTTCGGGAAAACGATGGAGAACGTTCGAAATCACGTCGATGTAAAATTAGTGACAAAGTGGAACGGTAGATACGGCGCGGAGGCACTGATCTCGAAACCAAATTTTCACAGCAGGAGCGTTTTTTCAGAAAATCTGATAGCCGTCGAACTGCGAAAACTCGAGGTTAAATTTGACAAACCTATTTACGTCGGCATGTGCATTCTCGACATATCGAAAGTCTGTTTGTACGAATTTCATCACGAGTACATGTCTCCCCTGTATCGCGACAAGTGTAGAATTATGTATACCGATACGGACAGTCTGATATATCATATCGAGTGCGAGGATGTGTACGAGAACGTGAAACGCGATATCGCTAGATTCGACACGAGCGATTACGCGATCGACAACGCGTACGGTATAACGCTCGAGAACAAAAAAGTGCCGGGCTTGATGAAGGACGAGAATAACGGTGCGATCATGACCGAATTCGTCGGACTCAGGGCGAAAATGTATGCCTTGCGAGTGGATGGTAAGAAAGACTGTAAAAAAGCGAAAGGTATCAAGAGCAACGTCGTAGCCAGGTCGATAACGTTCGACGATTACACGAGATGTCTGCGAGACGAAATTGAAATGAAGCGACAGCAGGCTTGCATAAGGTCCGAAAAACACGAGGTGTACACCGTATCCGAAACAAAAATCGCTCTGAGTCCGTACGACGACAAGCGATACATTATACCTAATTCGACCGATACGTTACCGTGGGGACATTATCGAATACCTGTGTAACATATGTATTGTATAACGTATGTATAGTATAACGTATGTATAATATAACGTATGTATAGTATATGTATGTAACGTAATATATAATGTAGTAGTAGTATAACGTATGTATGTACGAATGTGTGTGAATGTAGTATAACGTAACGTATTGTGAGTATTATATTACAGTATTGGAAAGAATATTATAATAAAGATATTACACATGTGTATTTCATATATTTTTTTACGTACTTTATATGTATTTCATATTTCAAACATTTTACATGTATTACATATTAGATATTGCATTTTTTTTATGTTAAGAATAAAAATACAGTTTACACGAATTAAATAACATTGTTCTTGTGTATCCATGAGTTGTGCGATCCATCGAATCCCAGCCATTTAACGTAAACCTCGTCGCCCCTCCTGCGCAGTACTTTCTCCACGAGATACACGTCTGGATAAGTCGCGCGATGCAACTCGTGCTCGTAGAACCCTCCAGAGACGGATTTTCCACGATAGTCCTCGAGTAGATAGGTTACGGGATTGGTACGCTGCACTTTAACGATCTTAAACACCTCGGTGGTCCAATTCGGTGTGTAGCCCTTCTCGAAAATTGTTTTGTATTTGCTAACGCGCACCGAGTCACCCACTTTGAATTTTGCCGGACCCGCGATCTTTATCGCGCTGTACACCGTAGCCAAGAGTCTTTCGGCTTTCGCGGGGGTAACGTCGACGGGTCGCATGCCGATGGTTCGATGCTTGCGCGCGTTGTAATCCGACACGAGTCGCGGCAACGCGTCGACCCACTTGTAATTTCCGTTGAGCGTAAACATCTTCCACATGTTGTTTTTTAACGTACGATTGAATCGCTCGACGACCGACGCCTTCAACACCGAATACGTGGAATAATGATTGATGTCGTGTTTTCTCACGAGACGTTGCACGTCGGTGTTGTAAAATTCCTTCCCCATGTCGGTTTGTAGATTACTAGGGCACCTCCCGCTGCGTCGAATTATCTCAGCGATAGCGTCGGCTGTCTCGCTGCCGCCTTTACCCTTGAGCGGCACGGCCCACGCGTACTTGCTCAACACATCGATGACGGTGAGTATGTAGTGGTAGCCTCCGTTGAAACGCGAGTACGGACGCATCTCGACGATGTCAGCCTGCCACAGGTCGTCGTACCCTCGCACTATGACGTGTCTGCGGGGAAAATTTCTTCTCGCCGGAGCGTGCAGTTCGTCCACCAACCGTCGCTTTTCGATATTTTTATCCGCATCGGTCGATTTTAACGGTCTCATGTTTCGTTGTCGCCGTTTCTGCTTCTAGTGCATCGTTCGTAGCAGTTTCCAAACAGTTTGTACCCGCTTCTGAACAGTTCGTAACCGCTTCTGAACCATTCGTAACCGCTTCTGAACCATTCGTGAATCGTTCGTTGTCGCTCGTCGTCGTCGTCGTCGTCAGTTAACTGCTTCTTACCACTCATCGTCGTCGTCGTCGACGTTCTCTAGCCGTTTGTAGCCTTTCCTGTCTCCGCGTAGTTCGCAGCTGTTTCTAAACCGCTCGTAATCGTTTTTAAGCTGTTTTTGAACCGTTCGACAACCGTCCGACAAGCGTTCTCGAACCGCTAGACAGCCGTCCGACAACCGTTCTCGAGTCGTTCGTTGCCGTTCCTCGCCGTCGTTGATGAACCGTTGCTTCTCTTCACTCGACGCCTTTCGATAGTCGTTTCTGCTGAACCGTTTGTCCATTGTTGTTGTTGGTTGTCGCGTCCGATTCAACGGTAGTCGAATGGCGAAGCTTGTTTATCGCAGTCCGTAACGCTTGCAGATCTTTCTCGAACGCAGTCAGCTTCTCGTCTGATTCTTTTCGTTGATTGTTCAATATTTTAAAGAATTGATCAACGTACAGTTTGTTAACCGCGTCACCGTCAGTCTCAGGTTGCGCTACGCGACGAATCTTGCGCGACTTTGCGTCAAAGTCCGTGGCGGCGCGACACAGAGCGTTATTGCGCACGAAATTTCTCATTAATCCGCTCCACCGATGGTACGAAATGGCGTTCGTCGCGTCTCCGCTGTGCTCGAACAATCCAAATTTGTTGATCGGCATTTCGACGCTGATTGAACGGATCGCCGTCGCATGGTTTAATTTATAATAAGCCCGGCTTCGCGAAGTTCCTCGATGATCGACATGATCTCGTTGTCGTGGGCATTGTTGCCAGCTTGACGCGAAGCGTCGAGCAATCGCAGACGATCCACCAGCTCGTTGGGGTCGTCCCAGTGCACGTAGTCGATCTTATTGTCGGTTAGCGTCATCGCGCGAGGCATGGATAATCCCTTTCCAGATTTTTTCTTCTTGGATTCGGTAGACATCAACGGTGAGATTACAAATCGATACTTGAATCCCACGTTGCCCTTTAGTCGCCCGAGAGGATCGTGCTTGTATTTATGAGCACTCGTTGCCAACAATATGCTCCTGTACTTGATCTTATCGTCCTCCGTGTAGATCGCGTCATCGGGTATTTTTTTGAAGATCAACTCGTAAATACCGGGTGTGCCGGCGTATCGTACGCCGTCGATATAAATGTTATCCGCTTTGTCCACGTCAAAACTTTTATTACCGAGCATCAATTTATTATTGCCGAGATAAACGCCGTACGCTATGTCCATCGATGGACAGGCGCCCAAAACATCTGCGATGTAAATTCGGCTCAGTGGACCCAAGTGATCTTCCAACGATTCTATAAACCATTGTCGACCCTCCGACGTTTGCAACCGATTATGAACGGTCGTCCTGATCGAGTCGTCCGTGGTTTCGAAAACATTCGCGGTTTCAAGAAATTCGGGACTTGTACGTTGCACGGTTCGCGTCGGTGTAGAGGTTATCGGTGTAGAGGTTATCGGTCGTTTCGATTGATCAGATTTACACGGTGTCGATGACAGATCCGGCCAGGAGTCTGATCGTTTCTTCTTTCTTTTCGGTGTAACATCCTCCTCCTCCTCCCCGCGCTGTTGAACGGATAGCGGTTCGATTTTCGCGTCAGCGTCGCTCTCCGTCGGCTCCTCTTTTTTCACCGCGATCAAGCTCGAGTTGTCAACGATCTTTTTCAACGGCCCGATGAGAGGTTTAAAGTGCGTGTCCAACTCAATGTCCTTCTCGATCTTACCGGTCTTCAAAGCGCGAAGTTTTTTGCGAATCGAATTACTCGTCTTTGCAATCTCTTTCACGACCTTCTCGCGTTCGCGAATCGTCTCGCTTTCGTCGATCGCAGCCATCGCGGAAAAAAAAAGCAGAGTGTCGATCTCTCTCTCTGTAATAACGCTAATGTTTCACCTCCGTCGAGGTATCGGCAACGACTGATCGCTTTTACGGTATCGCGAACACGTTAAATCCTTTTCTGTATCGGCCGTTCGAAAGCGCGCTGTCCTTGTCTATCACTACAAATCCGTACTTTTGTTGCCAACAATCGTGGCACAACGAGCAAAATTTATCGTACGACATGTCGGTATTCACGTGATCGTTGTACACGTGTTTCAAATTGGTACCATCCTGTTTGAACAGGATCAGCAGATTCGCGTTGTCCCGTATCAGATGTTTAGGTATTCTCGCGTACGTCTGACAGAGATAGAAGGAGTCGACGCTCGAGTGCCTGCCCATTGAGAAATACTCTCTCACAGCGTCTTGCTTATCGCACGCCACGTCATCGAAGACGAAGATCGAGTTTGGACGTGCGTCGCTCGGTGGAATGACGTCACTGTTATTGGAGAACGTAAAATAGCCGATTTCGTCGATCGATGTCAACAAATTCTCCAAATATCGATATTTCGGCTGTTGCAGCGATTTCGAGTACACGTACACGTTTTCGAAACGTACACCGTGCGGACTTTCCAGCAAGCTGATCAGAACGTTGGTTTTACCGCAATTCGAAGGGCCGCAAATGATCGCGCGTATAGTAGTCGGTAACATCGTACCGTGCTTGCGTTTCTCCACGTTGCCCCCCATCGACCGTGATCTGTCGTCGCAATTCGTCACGCGAATCGCCAACGGTTGTCGCACGAATCTCATTTCTTTCCACACTGCCGACTTTCTGGCTGACTCGAACGCCTATTTATAGGCGAGCGGAACCGCGAATCGCTCAGTAGCAAAAATGTTCGTCCTACTGTCGAGATCTTCCGATATTCGCGACTTGAGCGCCGAACAGCTGCAATTTGTGCCGAAAGCCGTTCTGCTGCAAACGTGCGGCGATCACGTCCACTACGTGTGGGACAAGCTTCCGGAACATTTAAAGGCGGATTTGGAGGTTCAGACATATCGTCGCTGTTACGAACATTACAATCGACCGTGGCAGCGAACGCACATCGACGGTCCCGCGCCAATGATAAAGGATTGCGGCGAATGTCAACGAAAAAAAATGGTGGAAGCCTGTTAAATCGCGCGATAAACGCACTTCCGTTCGAATTACACATTCCCAGCTATCAATTTTGCGGTCCGGGAACTCGATTACAAGAACGATTGGCGAGAGGCGATCAAGGTATTAATCCATTGGACGCGGCGTGTCGCGAGCACGACATAGCCTATTCGCGTAACCGCGATCTCACCGAGAGACACGCGGCGGACGAGATACTCGCTGCGGAAGCGCGAAAACGCATTACCGCGAGAGATTCGACTCTCGGAGAGAGAGCTGCCGCTACAGCCGTTTGGGCAACCATGAAGGCTAAGACGAAGCTCGGAATGGGTTTGAAAACGAAAAAATCGAAAACTGCGAAGAAAAAAAATCTAACGAAAAAACGGATACTTCCTACAGCGAAACGAGGCGGCGTATTGCCGATTCTACCGTTGTTGGGAGTTCTCGGCTCTCTGGCCGGCGGAGCGGCGGGAGTCGTAAAGGCCGTGAACGATAACAAAGCCGCGCGGCGTCAGCTGGAAGAGATGCAACGTCACAATCGCGCCGCGGAAGGTCGCGGACTTTATCTCGCTCCGTACAAATACGGACGAGGGTTGTATCTCGGCCCGCACAAACGCGGGCGAGGAGTAGCGTCGAAAATAAAAAAAAAAAAAACGTCAAAAAGACGTTAAATATGCCCGCGGGTATTACGACTAACGTACAATTGAATCGATTGGCAAGGCGTATGCGCGTACCGTTCTTCAGAGGTGTCTTCATGCGTGATTCGTTACCGATCGGCGGTGTACGTCGAAACGAGAGCGGTATCGTGAATTTGGACGACGCAGCGGGTCCCGGTACTCATTGGGTAGCGTACGCGAAGAGGGAAGATCGAGTCGTATATTTCGACAGCTTCGGCAATCTTCGACCACCGAAAGAATTGGTGCGATATTTCGGGCCGAGCGTGACGAAGATCGAGTACAATTGCACGTCTTATCAGCGATACGATCAGAACATTTGTGGACAATTGTGCCTGCGATTTCTCCGGACGATCGATGCAAATTTAAAGCCCGACGGTGCGCCGTGGTGACTCAGTATTCGTTAACGGTTTCCGCCGACATGTCTATAACGTTCACGCTGACCGGGAAGAGCAGCATCCTCGCGGAGCACTATTTTCCCGCCGTGGATCTGAGCGACGGTGACTACGAACTCGGTCTAACGTGCTTTGAGACTTATCACACGATTCCGAACGTGAATTCTTCGAACAATAAATTTTATTTCGACGAGGATGACACGGAAATTACGATTCCCGAGGGATCGTACGAGATACGAGCCATAAATGAGTTTTTGAAACGCGAAATTTCACGAAAACGCCCGCGACGCGTAAATCGTTCCAACGATGATCGTACGTCGGTCGCGAATATCGCGCGAGAGACGACCGCTCGCGCGAACGGCTACGAAGACGAGGCCGCGGAATACCCGATAGTGCTCCGCGCAAATTACAATACGATGAAGAGCGAGATCAAGTGCGCTTTCAGAGTGAACTTTAACAAACCGAACAACGTTGGATCGCTGCTGGGATTCTCGTCGAAGCGTATATTGCAGCCGAGACAGTGGTACGAGTCGGACGCGTCGATTAATATTATCAACGTAAACATTATCCGCGTGGAGTGTAACGTAACCGCGGGTGCGTACAGCAACGGCAAACGCGTTCACACGATACACGAATTTTCACCGAGCGTACCACCGGGATATAAGATATCGGAAACGCCGGCGCAGATCATTTATCTGCCGATCATCGCGCGAAGCGTTACGGATCTAACGATACGCGTCACGGATCAAGACGGACGATTGCTCGATTTTCGAGGAGAAGAGATCACCGTCAGATTGCACGTACGACGGCTACAGCGATAACGCGCGACGTGTGACATGCTCGTGTTGAACGACTCGGAGCACGCGACAAATAAGAATATCTTTACGACTGCGACGATCGACGATATCATCAAATCGACATTCGGTAGCGTTAAAACTGAGACGAAAACAGAGACGAGAAAGAAGCTCAACGCATCGAACGTTAAATTTTTACAATCTCTGGGATTCGCGGTACGAAACATCTGAACGATGACTGAAATTCTTAACATCGGAGGCGAGCCGGTCTTTGACGATCGCATCGTCAAGATCGAGACTCACACGTACAACCCGTACGCCAACACAACGTTCGAGTATAGCGACGAAATACGAATACCCATACAACAGCAGGATCTGTATACGTTGCCGTGCGAAAGTTTTCTCTACGTCGAAGGAACATTGACGGTGACCCGAGCAGCCGGCCAAGCCGATGACGTGGTATTGGGGAATAATTGCGTCGCGTTCATGTTCGATGAAATTCGATACGAGCTCGACGGTGTGGAGATTGATCATTGCAGAAACGTAGGAATAACCAGCACGCTCAAAAACTACGTAACGGTATCGTCCGACAGAAGCGTGATCCTGCGAAACGCGGGCTGGGAACCGCATAATAACGCGAACGGATACTTCAATTTCTGCGTACCGCTCAACCTGTTACTGGGATTTTGCGAGGATTACAAACGCGTGGTGATCAACGCTCGTCACGAATTAATCTTGATACGATCGCGCACCGACAACAATTGTCTGATGGGAAGTCTCGCGTTGGAGCCTACTGTCAAACTCGTCAAGATACAGTGGCGAATGCCTCACGTGGTATTGAGCGAGGTCAACAAGCTGTCGATGCTGCGCACCTTGGAAAACGGACGATATCTAAGTATGGGTTTCCGTTCGTGGGATCTGTACGAGTATCCCCTGTTGCAGAACACGACCAAGCACTCGTGGGCCATTAAAACCGCGACTCAGCTCGAGAAACCGCGATACGTCGTCTTCGCTCTGCAAACGGGTCGGAAGAACGTCATGTCCGCGGACACGAGCCGATTCGACGACTGCAAATTGACCAACGTGAAACTCTACCTAAACTCGGAAGTCTATCCGTACGACGATTTGAATTTGGACTTTGGTAAACACAGATGGGCGATTCTGTACGATATGTACGCGCGTTTCTGCAAGGGCTATTACGGATACGAATATCTCGAGCCGAGTCTCACCGTTTCGACTTTTCTACGTAACGGCCCGTTCGTGATCATCGATTGCTCTCGACAAAACGAATCCGTCAAAAACGCCACCGTGGATGTCAGACTAGAATTCGATTGCATGGAGAACGTACCGCCGAATACCTCCGCGTACTGTCTCATCATACACGATCGCGTGATCGAGTACAATCCGTTGACCAACGTAGTGCGCAAAATAGTCTGAGTGTTCGCGGCAACGTCGACGAAAATTTTGTCTCTCTTTAACCCCCGATACAAATTTATGCGAGGGGAAAAAGGGGAGCAGGATATAAAAATCAGAGTGTCGCGAAACGCGCGTCATTCCTCTCGATTCACGCATCGAAGAAAGAGAGATATCTCTTCATGTCCGCACCAACGTTCGTCGACCTGCAAGGTTTCGTCGTCGGGATGAAATTTGTCGTAAAGGAGGCGGCGGTGCTGAAAAACGGGGCCGTTCTGGCGCATTACATCTTTACATGCCCCATGCCGTGGAATCTCCTCACAAAATCCGACAAATCGTGCGCTTCCTGGTTGATTCGCAATCACCATGGATTACGATGGGAAGACGGAAACGTGCCGTACAGCAAGGTGAAGCGTTTAATTACATCGGCCGTGCTCGGTGAGGAAAAGGACGACGACGACGACGACGACGACGACGATGACGACAAGATGCCGACTCTCGTGTACGTCAAGGGATGCCAGAAACGAGAATGGCTGGTGGATCTGCTTGAGAATAAAGCGAGAAACCTAAACATCGAGACTCTGGATGCGGATTACGAAGATATCGAATCTTTAAATATTCTAGATGCTACCAATACTATGCGATGTGGAAAACACGTTAAGAATTGCGCGTTGCAAAATGTATTAAAAATATTTAACTGGTGGTCGAAACGCCAGAAAGAATTATCATCTTTTTAAAAAATAAATTTTATATGTATGTGTAAATTTTACAATGTTTTATTTCCTTTTCCCCTATTAATCGATAGTGTACAAAAACTAAAGAATAAGTAGGTATCGTGACGAATTCTAACTCGATAGCTTCGATATCAGTTTTAGACGAACATGTTTGAACATGTTTCGCGGTTGATGTCATGTGGAGGGGGGAGGGGGGACCCAAGCAGCATTTTGACGTCCGCCCGACGTTAAGATAAACACACTTAACGTTGGTATCCAACGTTTTTGCTATGTCGTTTCAACCCTCTTTTGCACTAACTTGGGGAATCAAATTTAGGTTGTACCAACGTTGGAATCCGACTTATATAAGTTAAATTGAAGTTACATTTTTTTCACCAGTTTTAACGTTGGTATGTAAACTTTGATTTTGTACACTCTGCTTGACCTGAGGTTATTTTTTCATAACGTACATTTAAGGTGTAGTTTTTGTGCTTCCTTTCAAACCATATGACGGCATTGGTGTAATAAATATATCATAATACGTACTTATCAATTTGGCACAAATAAAATGGCTTTATAGGAAAAATATAGTTTGCGCAGTCTTTGATACTATTGTAATTTTGCCATAAATACACGAACCCAGCACTGAAATTGTATAACAAAACCCACTTTATTGATAAATGTGAAAATGATAGGTCAAAATTAGACGAATCCTTTCTAAAATATTCCAATTTACTAAATATTCTAATAAATAACTAAAATTTTCCAAAGTGTAGATTTTAATTTTTTTTCATCAAAATTACTTTTAAGATAAATATGTTGTCAAAACTTTAACAACAGATATTATATAAATGCTTTAAATTGTTAATAAAGTGCGTTAAAAAATTTAAATCTAAATATACTGGAAAATGGCGGATTATTTGCCTTCCTCTTTGAGGAATGAAAATGGCGAAGTCAGCGTTCCACACTATATCAAACTTTACGTAGTAAAAGGTGCGATAAATTCTACTAAAATTTGTCTTTTCGTATAAAATAATTAACTTTTTCCGACTTTTCCAAACTAAGTAGTATATCACTGTAGGCAAAATTGTACCTATATTGACTAAAAGTCTTAACAAGGTCGCCAAACTGACTTAACATGTCGATAAAGTATTAATTAGTTGAAAATTCTATACTAGATTTGCGAATGAGTCGTATATCTTAACCAAATCCGACCTATGCAATACCATCTATATGGTGATCTAGAGCATGGTTATGGCAGCCGTGCAGCCGAGCGAACGCGCTCTCGAGCTGTGAACCGCGCGGCGCGCGCGCGTTGTTTCCCGACGACGCGACGATAACCGCGTGAGATGAGATGGACCGGTTCGGCCGTGGATCGTCAACATTCGTCGCATAGTCCTCGTAGCTCACGCACGACGCCGCGAATTGCCGTCGACGATGCCCGCTTGACGCAGCAGTAATCTGCTCTACATTTTTTTTAGGCAGAATTTGTTACCATTTCTCGCGATTTCTTAACGTCAGTCAGAAATGACCACAGGCGACGTTTCACAACGTTAGCGTTTTACAACGTTTGATAACAAAACGTTGGTTTACGTTGGGAATTACGTATTGAAGTCGCTCGAAAAGTGTAGTGCAGAGTATAACGTCAGGCGAACGTTAAATATCTTAACGTCGGGTAATAGAACTTAAACTGTTTTGAATTTGACGTTGGGAAAGTGATAAAAAAAGCACGTCGTAATTTTAACGTTTAGACAACGTCCAAAAAACGTTAGTAATTATAAGTTACATTTTATAACTTTTTTGAACCGCTTACAACGTTGTGATTAGTAGAAAAGTAGTTCTTAGTCGGAAAGTTAACCGAAAAATGCTGCTTGGGGATATACGTCTTAATAAAGAAAAAAACATCTTACCTTAATCCCTTCTCCTAAAATTCAGAGCGCTAATTGGGCGTTCCAGAAACATTAATCCCCCTCCCCCCTCCTTCATCATAGTTTTGTAAGTTGCCGCGTATATTCGATTAATTTTTTATACGACTAGTCTCGTATCGACTGCTTGTGCGAACGGTGTTCACTTCTCATAACCGAGAGAAAGAATGTATTCCGCTGAAGGAAGCAACGGCGGTAACAGCAGTGGCAGTAGACGTATGAATTATTACGTGCCGATTCCCGATGTTGAAACTCCAACGTGTGAAAACAAGTAAGTTTTGTATAATTTATAGAGCTTTATATTTTTTTATATCTTTTTTTGCGAATTGTATTATTTTGAAAGTAATCTCATTATTTTTTTCTATAGCATTTCGTTGGAGCGTCGCGCGGTTCGTATACTAGGCAGACGATACGCATTGACAGCAACAGCTTATAAATATTTGGATATTGGGATCAACGTGGGACCTATGTCCTCTGTGGATATACATATTGGCGATAACCGAGGCAATCGAATAATTCTGCCTCATGCAACGTGGGTGACGTTCATCGAAAGACGTGCGGATATTCAGCAACTCGTGCGGTCACCATCGCATGCAGGACCATCATCGCTAGCGTTTCGAGATCTCGAACTCGTTAAAATACGCGACGCAGATATTGTAAAATTTGCCTCGTGCGACACCAGCTTGTACATGAAACCGTCAACCGTACTCTTCTTGTTCGAACTAGAACATTGCGTCGAGAATGTGTATTTTCAACTGTGTCAAAATGTTCATGGCGTAAGTGAAAAATTTAAACAATTTGTAATTATTTTACGCCAAAATTGTATCACCGATAAATGTAACGCAGTTAGAATCTTGCGTGAATTTTATGATAAGAATTCAATTATTGATTGTGAACTGTTGGCGTATGCTGCAGATAATATTGTACACGATGCATTACATGAGAAATAAATGTATATATATATTAAAATGCATATCACTGTATCTAAAATTATCTTTCCTTCTCTCAATTATTTATTATAATGAAAAGAAACGCGCGAACGGGGGCCGGGAGCGAGAGAGAACGCGCGCGAGAGAGAACGCAAACGGGGGACGGGAGCGAGAGAGAACGCGCGCGAGAGAGAACGCAAACGGGGGACGGGAGCGAGAGAGAAACTGCGCGCGAGAGAGAACGCAAACGGGGGACGGGAGCGAGAGAGAACGCGCGCGAGAGAGAACGCAAACGGGGGACGGGAGCGAGAGAGAACGCGAACGAGAAGACGGTCCTTTTCGAGAGGAAGACGAAGAAAAGAAGGAAAAAAAGAAATAACGCGCAACGTCATAATCGAATGGCGCCGCAAAAAAACGTGATCCAGTGAACCTGTGACCCACATGTTCACCAAAAAAACCTCAATAAATTGCCCTAAAAAGACATGTCTGAAGAGGACATTGCGGCGGTATACGTGCACAGCGGGGGTCTCCGAGAGACTCCCAGGCCAACTTTTTTTTTCCGGCGTTTTTCATTGTTTCTCTTTATTTTTTAGTGCGCTACCGTAGTACGTAAAAACAAAAAATATGTAAAAGAAGAAGAATAAAAAAATGTATTTTTTAAAATATAAATCATGACTTAATTTCTTCACACGCATTATCATTCGAGCAGTATATGCGACGTTCGACTCGAAACACTCGAGCCGTCCTATCGTAAACTATGAAGCCATGCTCCGGCGACGCTCGCTTTTGTAGTGTGAAATGACATCTGTTTATAATAATACTATCCCCCCCTGAGATCCTCGCCTAGAACTCTTATTGACATCACTACTCACGACGGAAAAAAAGTAGCATTCTGACTGCAGTCGCAGAGCAGTGCGCGACGAGTCCGCATTTTTTTGTGATTTTTAAAATTATTTTTTGTAATGCCTCCATACGATCTTCCTCCGTATAACGCGAAATACGTAAAAATCAGTGAAATTTTAAACGATCCTAACGATTTTGATTTCGAGGACTTTGTGGGTGCTGGTGATCAGGAGGAGAGGCCCGCTGCTCTCCCGCGTCTCCCGCGTTTCCCGCGTATCCCGCGGACGCTCGGTGTTGGACGCGGCCGGCTTTTCCCCCCGGGGCGGCGTGTGTTAAACGTTAGTATCGGGGAATTTTTCAATTCCGATATCGATATTGACAATTTAGAGAACAGTAGTGATAGTGATAGTGATAGTGAAGAAGAGAGGTCCGCTGCTCCCCCGCGTCAGCCACCCGCGCCCCGGCTCCCAACAACTCAGGTGGGCACGCCACCCGGGATTTCACGCGGGCGAGCGCTGAGGAACGCTCTCGGCCTCCCGGCTGTCGGACGCGGGCGGGCACAAATAAGTGACATTCGAGAGGAGAGGTCCGCTGCTCCCCCGCGTCAGCCACCCGCGCCCCTGCTCCCAACAGCTCAAGTGGGCACGCCACCCGGGATTTCACGCGGGCGAGCGCTGAGGAACGCTCTCGTCCTCCCGGCTGTCGGACGCGGGCGGGCGCAGTCTTACGCCGATTCCCTCGCGCAGGGTCTCGCGTATCGCCCAACGTCAGAGGACGAGAGATTGGCGGACGAACTGGTGTTCGGCGAGGCTGAAATTGTGCACATCGCGGGTTCTCCTCCTCCTCCTCCCGTCAACCGCCCTGGCCGCCAAAATCCACGGGAGGCACTGGCGGCAGCATTGAGACGGATGTCGGTGGGCCGCGGCCATGGAGCCCCCCCTCGTCAAAATTAAGGTATTTTTTTTTTTTTTTACCTAAAAATTGAAGAGCGAGAGAGAGACCGCGCGCGAGAAAGAGATAACGCGAACGGGGACCGGGAGCGAGCGCGCGAGGGAGAGATAACGCGAACGGGAGCGAGAGAGAACGCGCGCGAGAGAGAACGCGAACGAGAGGACGGCGCTTTTGTAATACCCCCGCGCCGATAAAGTGACGACCCTCCCCCCCGGCGGTACCCCTTGTCAATGCGATATGTTTATTAATATTTAATAAACATGTCCCGACACGCTCGCCGACCCCCCCCCCCGCTCCCCCTCACCAACAAGTCGTCCCCCCCGCCCCGGCTGACCCTCGCCACCAAGTTGCCCCCCCCTCCCCGCTCCTCCTCGCCAACAAGTCGTCCCCCCCCCCCCCCCGCTCCCCCTCGCCAACAAGTCGTCCCCCCCCGGCAGACCCCTCGCTATCAAGTCGTCCCCCCCGGCGTCTTCCCCCCCCGCCCCTCACCCCCCCCTCGGAGCTCCCGAGGTAGATCTCTTATTGTTTTATCTACTTTCTCGATAGCATAAAAGTGCAGGCCCTCCACAATTACCAGATCGGACTGCACGACGATATAAAGATGCTGGTCCGAGCACAACGGTATCAAAGCCTACAGGAGGCAATAACCGGCACCAGCGCTGAGGAAAAAGTTAGAGGCCCCTCCCCGCGGAACGCACAACCGGTAAACCGAAACAAATTTAATCAGAAAAACGCGCGAAATACGGGAAACGCGACCGTGCGATGCCACAAATGTGGAAAGACCGGCCATTACGAGCGAGATTGCCGTACGAACCGGCAAGCAAACAAATTCTCGCTGCCGAGAGCAGACAAGCCCGGCGGCATAAACACACGATCACGGAGAAAAAGTTACGGTTGCTACAACAGAATAATGCTGTTAATTTTCGCCCATCCATACAAAAGGGTTATGGAAACTAGTACTCTGGAACCTATGGTTTCCATATGGTTTCCATATGGTTGCCCTAACTTTAGTGAGGGTAGCTACTATATGGATGTTGCAACCATAATATATGGATGTTACAACCATAATGAACAAATATTCACCCGACAAAAAAAAATTATTTATTTCGAAATTTTATTACTATTTTTTAACTAAAGTTGTTTCTTAAGATGCAGTCTATGATTATAAATATTTTCTCGCATTTGAAAAAAACACACCCTTGGTGGGATTTGAACTCGGGACCTCTGGATCGTGAGCCAACTTCCTTACGTGGTAGACTACTTCTTAATTTAATGTAAGTGTTATATATAGTCTACATATGTCAACCAGCGCAAATATATAATTTTTCGAAAATCATCTTAAGAAGCAAATTCAGTTTAAAAAGAGTAATAAAATTTTGAATTGGATATATGATATAATATTTCTTATAATGTCGGGTGAATGTCAGAAATCAGTGTCGGCTCATTACGAAATTTTGTGTTCGTATAAATATATATTTATGAAAAAAGTATATTTATAAAGGCCTATCTACTTAAGACGCAGAACGCGAGTTGCAAGACACACGCACAGTCTACATGTCAATCTAACCTCTATACACAAAGAGTTTAGATTGACATGTAGACTGTGTGTGTGCTTGCGATTTGCGTTCTGCATCTTATGTAGATAGGCCTTAAAGTTAAAACATCCTTATCAAATCCACTTTATTCTATGCAGAAATTCTTTTGCGCGCGCAATGGAACTAAACTCTCAATTATGCAGTGATAACAACCGTAACAATTTTCTCCGTGATAGAGTGCACCTACTGCAAGAAGGCAGGTCATAAGCGAGATGAGTGTTGGTCGTTGAACGGGCGACCAAAAACAGAGCGACCGCGCCAACCGAAAAGGGACGCCACGAAACAGACGATCGTAAGCACGGTGAGAAAAAATAAGTCGCGAGAAACGAGCGACGAAACGTTCTCCGACAGAAGCAGCGAAGAGGAAGAGCGGCCCAGAAAGAATAAGGCACGCACCGCCGTGGAGTATTGAAACGGGGAAGCATAAAGTAGGCCCGTTGGACATGATAACTCTGCCCATCCAAGAGACGGAGAAAGGAAAAATGAATCTACTATTCAGGCGCGACCCTGACATTAATTAAAGTAGGCCGGTAATCTAAAAGAAAAAACGATGGTGCATAAAGAAAAATTAGCGCTGATCGGCGTAACCGGACACCAACAGTGGACCTTGGGAGCAAAACGATACGCTACACTATGTATGTAGTGAAAGACGATTTCCCGATCGGGTACGAAGGGATACTTGGAAACGATTTCCTGACGAAACACAAGGCCGATATCATCATAGAAGCAGTCACTGATCACAACCGAGTAGGTATCATTTAAAGCGGCGAACCTGCCCCAGGAGTTTTCATAGGACACTGCCTGGTAAAACCCGTTGAATTTAAATGTTCAATAAACATACTAAACGTGACGGACAAGCCGGTCGAGATACTCACACCACACGTAACGTTAGAAGACATGCCGCAGAATGACTCTGCCGACGTGCTCACATTACACGCGACCGAGGAACGCGAATCCATTACCGCGCGACGCGAAAAATTACGCGAACAATTACAGACCGAGCATTTAAACAATGAAGAGCAAAAAGAAGTAGAACAAATCTGCAACGAATTTTGCGACGTATTTTATTTAGACGGAGATAAGCTGAGCGCGACTACGGCAATAAAACATGAAATAAATACGCGACCCGATAGCGCGCCAGTGAACGTGAGACCGTATCGGTTACCGGAGAAGCATAAAGCCAAAGTAAAGAAGCAAATTCAGAAAATGCTGGACGACAGAATAATTTGCCCCAGCGCAAGCCAATTGAACGCGCCTATAATAATTGTTAAACCAGACGCGTCTGGCAGAATCAGATTTTGAGTCGTGATAGATTTTAGAAAGGTGAACGACATCAAATTCAAAATAATAACCGACCATAAGCCACTGATTTGGCTATTCAATGTAACCGATCCAGGCTCGAGACTAATAAGATGGAGGCTCAAACTGGAGGAATACGACTACGAGATCGTACACAAAGCCGGAAAAAATAATGTGAACGCCGACGCGCTAAGCTGAAACCCGATAGCGGAGGCATCAGCGATAAATACAACGCAGCAAGAAGATGACGCCCAGAGAGAATATTCGGAAGAGGAAAAGCAGCAAATATTGTACGAATATCACGACTCACCTACAGGAGGACACCAAGGAGTCACGCGTACGTTGAACCGGATCCGGTTACAGCACAACTGGAGTAGGATAACAAAAAATGTGGAAGCATACATAAGCAAATGCGAGCACTGCCAGAAAAATAAACTGAGCAGGAAAACGAAAATGCCAAAATGAACCCGAGCGACCATTCGAGAAATGCGCGCTCGATATTGTAAGCCTACTGACTATCACAAATAGTGGAAATAAATATATCCTGACATTTCAAGACAACCTAACAAAATTCAGCAAGGCGATACCGGTGGAAAACCAGGAGACAAATACAGTCGCCAAAGCTTTCGTTACGAAAGTGGTCTTGGAACACGGGATACCGGAGAAAATTCTCACGGATCAAGCATGAATTTCACAAGTGAAATGTTTAAGAATACGTGCAAACTACTAAAAATCGAAAAGATTCAGACGACAGCATACCACCCGGAAAGTAACGGAGCGTTGGAAAGATCGCATCGCACTTTAGCGAAATACCTGAGGCATTATATAAACAAAGATCAAACCGATTGGGATGAATGGATACCCTATGCGATGTTTACCTATAACACAACGCCTCATACGACGACAGGATTCACGCCATTTGAATTAGTCTATGGACATCGAGCTAACCTACCGACAGCATTGTCAAAGCCCCCAAAACTAACGTACTCATACGAGGATTACGCGCAGGAACTTCGAGAACAAATTTGCGCAACAAATCAAGTCGCAAGAGAACATACTAAGATTACTAAGCAAGAAAAAGTGAAAGCGAAACAGCAGTTTGACAAAAAGACTATCAAAGAAACGTTTAGGGTAGGCGACAAGGTACTATTACATGACGAGACAGTACGACGCGGACGATCGAAAAAACTCGAGTCTCAATGGATTGGACCGTACGTAATTGTCGAGAAACACAACAACGTAAATTATACAATTAAGATTAAACGAAAGACGTTACGCGTCCACGCCAATCGTTTAAAGACCTTTATCAAAAACTAAAAATGCAGAGAGAGGAAGCATAAGCAAAAGGCATTACTAAGGAACTCACCAGAAGCAAGACATAGCATAATGACAACATAGTAATAGAAATAAACAAAATCTTACGATTAATCACAATGGGGAGCACCATGCCCCAGACCAGCCATCAAACGAGTACGAAGTTGGACGAGCATCAAGAACAAAATCATGGTATCAGGCACAACAGGTTAGCCACGCTGAACCAAGAACTCCCGCATACCGGCCATAAAACGAACGCGACCTCGACCAAGGCCCGAAGTTTCCGTCCTTTCGGGCACAACTAAGACCGGGGGGGGGGTAGTTTCCTCCCGTTCCTCGCCAGCCCAAACCTCTTCTGGGTTCACCACAGCGGCCCGACACGGTTCCAAATCGAGAGGAGACATAATGACTGACTAACAAAGCCTCTACGAGACCAACGACAGAGTTGGACAGACCGACGTATAGTTGACAAACTAATTAAAAATTATTTATAATTATCTTTTCCAATCGTTTGAAAATTATTTGGAGAAATTTGGAAAAAACTTTTTAAAGTTTGGAAAACTATACAATAATTGAAAATTAATTAAAATCAATTTTAAGCCAATAGTTGGCACACATATTGTCTAATACATTATGCATTACGCAAAAGTTTGTGCTCCAGCCATTAATTTGTTAATTTTTCAATAAAAATGCTAAAGTATTATACAAAATTAATTATACGAATAGAGCGATTGAATATCCTAATAGAGCAAGCAAAAAACAATTATTCTACTAAAAATTAATATTAGTTAAAGGTTTTGGTTAAATTCTTTGAGACATAGTTATAAACAATAGAGTTGTTATATTATGTTTGAATATTTCCGTTGGCTGCTGAGCTATATATGTATAATTACAATAGACAGCCAATAGACAGCCAAGGATCGCATGGCTTTGTTACTAAATTGATTGTTTATTGTTACGATCCTATTTCTTTTCTTATTATTTATTTACGTCGCTTGAAAAAGACGTTTCAAACTATTATTAACCGGTTATTGCGAAGAATATTACCACATGCCTCGGTGGTCGAATTGGTACGACGCCCTACACGGAATGAGGGAGGTTCCAGGTTCGAACCCTGGCTGAGGTAATATTTTTCGCAATAAATTTCTTTACAGTTTTTAGATAATTAAATCGAGTCGATTTAATTCCGGGTGAAAAGGGGTTTTTAATTCTAACAATTACTGTTTTAAGTCCGAAAATTTAATCGGCGCGCAGTGGTTTGGAAAATTTATATATGTATACATATATATATAATATATATGCATACAGAAACCAATATGGTGCTGCCAAAAAGACCTAGGCTTGGATCGCATGGCTTTGTTACTAAATTGATTGTTTATCGTTACGATCCTATTTCTCTTCTTATTACTTATATTTCAAGACCGTCTTAAGTAATATCTTATGTTGCTAACCCTGGCGAAAAAGAGAAGTTTTTTGAACGTTTCTTTGGCGTTTACGTGAGCATTTCCGGGAGTTCGTTGAGAGTTTGGAAACGGTCAGTAAAGATTTCATAAAGCAAAAATTTGCACACTGCAGCGTTTGAAAGGCGTTTGTACATAGCGTTTTTGAGAGTTTGCACAGCGTTTACACGACATATGACGTTTGCTGAGAGCTCTTTAAAACATTTATAGATCCTCTGTTAAGCATTTAATAGGCGTTTACGGCTACGGTCCACTTGACGCTACAAATGCTTCGAAGCACTCTTCTTCTTCTTTCAATAAAAAAAGAAGGAAAAGAAGAACGTTTCAAAGCATTTGTAGCATTAAGTGGACCGCAGCCTACTTTTATTATTGGAAAATGCCCTTATGAAAATGTGCCCTTGAGTGCTCAATGGCGGTCAGTGGGAATGTATGGTTGCCCTACAGTTGCAATGCAAATTATATGGAAAGGTAATGGAAAATATTGAGTGGCAATAAGATGAATGGAAACGCAATGGCAAGATTCGAATGACAACTTTTTCCATACAGGCGTAATGGAAACTGCTAATGGCTTATGAAGGTTAAAACTTGTGTATGGAACTTGCAATGCGAATTATATGGAAAAGTAAATGGAAAATATTGAGTGGCAATAAGATAAATGGAAACGCAATGGCAAGATTCGAATGACAACCTTTTCTATACAGGCGTAATGGAAACTGCCAATGACTCATGAAGGATAAAATTTGTATGGAATTTTTCTACCTTCAGCCAATGTTGTTCAGTGTGAATTGTAATAGAAATTCGTCAATGGTAGGTAAATGTGGCGGTTCGCGCCACCGTGGTACATGCATCATCATCACGCCCGCGCGGTAACTGTATTACCAGCAATTCGCATCGACGCCGCTAGACGTCGCATCGTTCATGCATTTTCTCAAATTCAAGGTTCGGCACGGACTGGTATATGTATAAGGAGACCCGCGAAACAGATATTTTCAGGCGCTAGTCGCCTAAAGGCCATTGCACGTAACAAATTTTTAGTCTTAATCGTAAGGCCGTAAGAAAATAGACTCGATTATATTCTTCGAGCTCAAGGAGAATAATCGACTGTGATTGATCTATTTTCTTACGGCCTTACGATTATGACTAAAACTTTGTTACGTGCAATGGCCTTAAGGCAAGAGCTCCTATTAGATTGTCCGTTGAACCAAAGGCAATGGGAAATAAAGGCATTTATATTAAAGACAAAATAGTACCATTTATTAAAATGTGTTAGTTATATATTGAAGAGTAATCAGACATTACTAAGTCTACATAAGTTTATTTTTGGTTTTTGAGATAAGCGTCATATTTGTGTCTTTACTTTCGATACTCAATTTGATATTCTGTTCGATATTCATAATCGATACTCTGGTCGAGTCTTTCTCTTTATCCGCTGTATTGTTAAGAGGTAACACATTAGAACAAGAGTTCGTAATTTCATTGTAATTCTGGCCTTTATTATTTGGATCACACCTCATATCTTATCAGGTTATGGGCCCAGGTGCATTTAGATTTGTAATAAAAGTTCGGAAGTCACCTGCGAAGTCAAGTTGCGTGTATTACTGCCCAAAGGATATTTTGAGGTTGGGAAGTTTTTCGATATATATTCAGATAGTTATTTATACTAAAAATGAATTCGGAAAATACGTCTCAATCTTCTATTGTTGTCGGTAGTGGATATACACTAAAAAGGTTAGAAGGTGCCAAGAATTATAACAACTGGAAATTTGCAATGAAGATGTCCTTAATTATGGATAGACTTTGGAACTGCGTCTTAGGTGCAGATAATGATGCAATCCGAGATCAAAGAGCTCTTGCAAAGATTTGTCTAAACGTTCAATCTGCATGTTATGCCTATGTGAGAGAAGCAAATACGTCAAAGCAAGCGTGGGATAACCTACAAGCGGCATTTGAAGGCAAAAGTTTATGCCGAAGATAAGCAGTCTCTTACGTAGACTGCTTCGAACCAAATATGAAGACTTTAAATCCATGGATGATTATGTCAGTGGATTGGTTTCACTAGTGCAACAGCTTGCGGATATTGGGCACAAGGTAAATGACGAAGAAGTTGCGATGCTTTTACTAGGAGGTCTTCCTGCAGAATTTGATTCATTGGTAATGGGAATGGAAGCCACTCATGAAAGATTGTCTAGTGAAATGGTAAAAGCAAGATTATTATCGGAAGACTATCGAAGAATAAGTACAGAGAGGGATACTAACAACGATGCTGCATTTGCTGCGAAAAACCCAGTAAAAGAAGCTAGTCAAAAAAGGCAAATAACCTGTTACAAATGTGGAAAAAAAGGTCATATCAAGCCAAAATGTCCTCAACTAAAGAAAGAAAAGAAGAAACAGGATATGAAGAACCTCTCTGAGAAGACTGAAGAGGACAAGCTGTTGTTAGCAGCAAGTTTTGCAATTGGCAATTTTGACAGAAATAGTTCGTATATTGATTCAGGCTGTACGACGCACATGAGCATGAGAGATGATTGGTTTTCCAAATGTTCAAACGATGAATCAAAAGAGATCGTTATTGCAAATAATCAAAAGCTACATAGCAGAGGAACAGATGAGATTAAAGTTAATCTAAAGAATAATACTGAAAGGATTATTACAGATGTCATGTATGTACCTGAAATTGCAGCAAACCTGTTATCTGTAAGTAAAATAACTGAAAAAGGTTTAATAGTTGTTTTTGATGATGAGAAATGTTATGTGTATAACAAATGTGAATGTAGAATTTAAGGCAAATCCAAAGTATCGGCATCAAAAGTAAATGGAATATACAAGTTGGATCAAGCTGATACATCACTTACAGGAATAACTGAGGAATCTATTGCTATGGCGGCTGCAACATCATCAAAGGACATCTGGCACAGAAGATTGGCTCACCTAAATCAACAAGATATGCTAAAACTTAGAAGAGGACTTGCTACAGGAATCAACTTTGAAGATGATGAATTGAAAGATTGTATTCCATGCATTCAAGGTAAACAAAAAAGGAATCCGTTTCCAAAAGGAGAAGCTAAAAGAACCAAAGAAAAATTGGAATTGATACACTCAGATCTCTGTGGCCCTATGAGTGAAATGACTTGGGGTAGAGCTTGTTACTTACTGATGTTTACTGACGATTATTCAAGAAAGTCTTTTGGTTACTTAATCAAGTCAAAGAAGGAAGTGCTAAGCTAGTTTATTGAGTTTAAAACACTTGTCGAGAACCAAACTGACTTAAAGATTAAAAGAATAAAGACGGATAATGGTTTAAAATTCTGTAATCATTTATTTGAAAGTTTTCTCAAGAAATATGGAATAATTCATGAAACCACAGCTGTTCCATATACACCGGAACAAAATGGTGTATTTGAAAAATTAAATCGTACTATAATAGAGAAAACTAGAGCCATGCTACAAGATTCAACATTAAGCAAGAAATACTGGGGTGAAGCTGTAATGAGGGCAATCTATGTGAAGAATTGAAGCCCAACTGCTGCTATACCTGAGGCAACGCCCGAAGAAGTCTGCTCAGGATCAAAAGTGGATATCAGTAATTTAAGGATATTTGAATGCAGAGCCTATATGCACACGCCAAAGGAACTCAGGAAGAAACCTGATGCAAAATCAAAAGAATACGTAATGGTTGGCTATTGCGAGTATACCAAGGAATATCGACTTGCAAATCTTTCATAAGCTGGTAAAGTAGTCAAAGCTCAAGATGTTATTTTTCTTGAAGATGACGCTGAGAAGATAAAAACGCTGAAATCGAAAGAATGCAAAGATATAATTTCAACGTCTGAAATACATCATGAAGCTACAAATGTAAACTCAGATGCAGAAGAAGATAATGACGATTCTGAAGCATATGAAAGTGTGGACAACAGTCTGCATTTAGATAGTATTGCTGAAGGAGATGATGTTCCAAGTATGCTGCAACGTGACAATAGTGAGGATCCTATTGCGAACAGACCAAAGCGTGACACTCGTCAACCAAGTTGGACTAAGGACTATGTAATGTCTACAGTATCCTTTGATAACAATGTATCCTTTAATAATGTAACTATAGATGAACCACAAACTTTTCAAGAGACGATTTCTTGTGAACTTAAAGATGAATGGATAAATGCGATGAAAAATGAATATAAGTCTTTAATAGACAATAATGTCTGGGTTGATCGTCCAAAAGATTGTAATGTAGTTAAATGTAAATGGGTTTATAAGATAAAAAGAAGCCCTTCAGGCGACATTGAAAGATTCAAAGCTCGTTTGGTTGCGCGTGGTTTTAGTCAGGTATACGGAGTAGATTTTAATGAAACATTTACACCGGTTGTCAGACATTCAACATTAAGATTGCTGTTTGCTATTGCAAATGAATATGATATGGAAATAGATCATTTAGATGTCACAACAGCGTTCTTAAATAGTGATCTTGATGAATGTATATATATATATGGAACAACCAAGCGGATTTGAAAATGATAGTGCGAACAAAGTCTGTTTACTTCAGAAAGGTATATATGGCTTAAAGCAAGCAAGTAGAGCATGGAATCAAACGATTCACAAAGATTTAACAAGTATGGGCTATGTTCGATCAAAGTGGGAGCCGTGTATATATATTAAAAGAGACGGTGATATACTAACAATAAGTATTATTGCGGTTTATGTTGATGACTTTTTTGTGTTTAGCAACTCTAAAGCTGAGAAACAGAAACTAAACAATGTGCTGAGGGAAAAATATGATGTAAAGGATCTTGGACAAGTAACAAATTGTCTTGGCATGAAAGTGGATCGAGATAAAAAGAATGGTACGTTAAGCTTAAGTCAGAATCAGTATATTAAAAATTTACTTACAAAGTTTGGTATGGCAGAAGCTAAGCCAGTCTCTACGCCAATGGCATTAAACACTAAATTTGAAAAAGGTTCCAAGAATCCTAAATACCCTTATCAGCAATTGATTGGTGGATTATTACATTTAGCAGTATATGTACGCGACCGGATATAGCTTATGCTACTAGTGTATTAAGTCAGTTTAATACTTGTCATGATGACACACATTGGATCGGAGCAAAACGGATTCTTAGATATCTATCTGGTACAGTTGATTATGGACTTGTATTTGAAAGAAGTGGGAAAAGAATCGAAATGTTTGCAGATTCAAATTGGGCAGGAGATATTACAGACAGGAGATCATACTCGGGATTAGTTGTAAAATTTGGAAACTGTGCAGTGATCTGGGAGTCAAAGAAGCAAAAGACAATAGCTTTATCTAGTACGGAGGTTGAATATTTGAGTATGTGTAATGCGACAAAAAAAGCAATGTTTATGCGAAATTTATTAAGTGAGATTTATGATAAGGCGGATACTTTATTGTTATATAACGACAATCAGAGTGCGCAAAAGATTATAAGCAATCATCAGTATCATAATCGTACAAAACATATAGATTTAAGGTATCACTTTATAAGAGATGCGTATGAAAAAAAGGCATTATAGATATTAAATATAAACCAACGGATGTGTGTGATATGGTAGCGGATATATTGACAAAGCCGCTATCGTGCGTCAAACATAACTTATATGTTAAGGAGTTAGGTTTAAGATGCGTTTAGTAATGTATGATTAAGGGGAAGTGTTAGTTATATATTAAAGAGTAATCAGACATTATATACTAAGTCTACATAAGTTTATTTTTTGTTTTTGAGATAAGCGCCATATTTGTGTCTTTACTTTCGATACTCAATTCGATATTCTGTTCGATATTCATAATCGATACTTTGGTCGAGTCTTTCTCTTTATCCGCTGTATTGTTAAGAGGTAACACATTAAAACAAGAGCTCGTAATTTCATTGTAATTCTGGCCTTTATTATTTATAGATCACACCTCATATCTTATCAAAATGCCATTGAATTTTTATTGTTCCAGACGCAATGGAAATAAAGGCATTTTTGCCAGAGATAAAAATTTCCACACAAAATCCCATTGGTATTGTCAGTGTTAAACCAATGGCAATACTAATGGCAATACCAATGGCAATACCAACGGCAAAACCAGTGGCAATATCAATAGCAATACCAATGGGATTTTGTGTGGAACTTTTTATCTTTGGCAAAAATGCCTTTATTTCCATTTCGTCTGGAACAATGGGAGTTCAATGGCATTTTTTAATGGCAATAAAGGGCACATTTTTTCATAAGGGTGCATGCAGCCTCTATTGAGCGTTTACTCTTGTCATTAAAAAAATAATTTTTATTAATGATAATGGAGGTTTCGAAGCCGAATCTACTTTGTGCCTTACACTCACAGGGGTCTGCTTATATACGCGGCTGGGTGTATTTTAAATGCGATAAAGATGCGCCGCCTAGCGGCTTTGTTGGCAGAGCGTTTGCTGAATGGAGGGAACGCTTGTGTTTCAGCGTCGGGAAAAACGTTTCTAATAGTCCGAGAGCCCACCGCAAAAATTTGGGTCCATCGCTTTTATGGATAAATTTACTTGCAAAAGGTAGTTTATAAGTCGTATTATCATAAACGATTGTCAGCCAAACTCGTACCCCCTGCGTTATGAGCAATAAAAATTTATTAACAATTGGATTTCTAAGCGATTTGGGTCCATCGCTTTTATGGACGAAACTTGTTTCATTCGAAAGGGCATCAAATTCCCTTTCAGAAAATACCCGGCTGATTTGCCCTGGCCCCTGCAAAACTCAGGCTGATCATGATTTTTGACTCAACGCGCGAGTCAGATCGAGCGTGGCGTTTGAAATGCGCGCCGTAAACAAGGACAGAGCGTCACGCTTTTATTTATACTTTGGATACTATCTAATATCATAAATTTTTAAAGATCATAATTGTTGTTATTGTTATTATTTAACGTTTATGATATTATAATATTGTGTAGGGATTAAGAATATTTTTGATTTTCTTTATCATTCATATTAATTATTATATTTTATATGTTAATTATATATACTTTTATCATTTATCATAGTTAAAAATATCATATTTCCAGATAAAAAGTATGGAACTGTCAGAGAACGTAATGTAAATTGGAATTTTGTCGAATATTTCCAAGTTTTTTACATTTTTTTATAATTAATTAAATTTTAACAAAATTATAGCAAATACTACACGGAAAAAAATAAACTGTAAAAAATCGTCAGAAATCTGATGACTATTTACAGTTTATTATGTAACTCGGCCACGGGTAATGATAAACTCGTAATTTTTCAATAAAATAAATGAGATACTACTAACACGTCAAATGAATTTTTGATATGCACATCAATGCTTTTTTTACAGTGTATAATAATATTAATATATATTACAGTAAGATTAGGTTCATACATCAATTTATAATAAAAATTCAGTAAAATGACTAAATTACAGTGCTAAACAGTATCTTTTATTGATAATTTTATTATTTTTTACATATCATTTTTTCCGTGTAGTATTTGCTATGATTTTGTTAAAATTCAATTAATTATAAAAAAATGTAAAAAACTTGGAAATATTCGACAAAATTCCAATTTACATTACGTTCTCTGACAGTTCCATACTTTTTATCTGGAAATATGATATTTTTAACTATGATAAATGATAAAAGTATATAATTAACATATAAAATATAATAATATGAATGATAAAGAAAATCAAAAATATTCTTAATCCCTACACAATATTATAATATCATAAACGTTAAATAATAACAATAACAACAATTATAATCTTTAAAAATTTATAATATTAGATAGTATCCAAAGTATAAATAAAAGCGCGACGCTCTGTTCTTGTTTACGGCGCGCATTTCAAACGCCACGCTCGATCTGACTCGCGCGTTGAGTCAAAAATCATGATCAGCTTGGGTTTTGCAGGGGCCAGAGCAAATCAGCCGGGTATTTTCTAAAAGGGAATTTGATGCCCTTTCGAATGAAACAAGTTTCGTCCATAAAAGCGATGGACCCAAATCGCTTAGAAATCCACTTGTTAATAAATTTTTATTGCTCATAACGCAAGGGGTACGAGTTTGGCTGACAATCGTTTATGATAATATGACTTATAAACTACCTTTTGCAAGTAAATTTATCCATAAAAGCGATGGACCCAAATTTTTGCGGTGGGCTCTCGCACTATAAAGCGTTTCCAAGCCGTTTGCGTAAAGGCCCTATAATTTGCCGCATTGAAAAAGTGTTTGCTGAACGGAGGGAAAACACTTGTCTTACGGCGTTGGAAAAAGCATTTGCTAAACGTTTGAAAAGTCTGATAACAAACTCTCTGCACGAAAGTGAATCAGCGTTTATTAAACGTGCTCTGAAAAGCGTCTCCTCAACATTGCAGAACTATCACGAAACGTTATACATAGCGTTTGATAAGCGTTTTGAAAGTGTTCAAAACCCAACGTTGTGTAATGCGGGTTTACAATGCGAGTCGCAAAGTCGTGAGTCGCAAGAATTGACCAATCAGTCAAATTTGAGGAGAATAATCGACTGTGATTGGTCAATTTTTGCGACTCACGACTTAGTAGGGTATATAAGGGAGTTTCACCCCGGGGGCTCCGAGGAGGGGTGAGGGAGGGGGGGTATCGGATTACGCGGGGGAAGAAGAGGTTGAGGGAGGGGGGTATCGGATTACGCGGGAGGGGGGTAAGGGGGGGGGGGAGGGGGTATCGGATTTCGCGGGGGGGTCAGGGGGTGAGGGAAGGGGGTATCGGATTACGAGGGGGGGTGGTGAGGAAGGGGGGTATCGGATTTCGCGGGGGTGAGGGAAAGGGGGGGTGTCGGGTTACACAGGGGTATCGGATTTCGCGGGGGTGAGGGGAGGGGGGTATCGGGTTACACAGGGGTATCGGATTACGAGGGGAAGGAGAGAGGAAGAGGTGACATTGGCATACCACCGGGATGACTCACCTGGATGATTCACCGGGATGACTCATTGGGATGACTCACCCGCGCCGCTGGTCCGCGCCGCTGGTCCGCGCGGGGGGAGGGGGTCCGCGTTCGCGTTCGTGGTCGCGCCGCGGGTCCGCGTGGGGGTCCGCGGGGGTTCGCGGGGGCCGCGTGGAGGTCCGCGGTTGCGCCGCAGGGTCCGTCGGGTCGCGGGGGCCTCGTTCGCAACGACGCCGGTAAGCGACGTACAATGGGTAAGACTAACTCAATAGCGCACTGCGTAGTTTGTCGATGCGAAATTCTCCAAGGTCTTGCAACATTCTTCGAAATAATCTTCGGGAATTATAGTCTTGTTATATTGCTACTCCACGTGCGTGGAGTACTACGTTTAGTAAGCGTCTCACCATAAACTTATACTCCTTAGTAGTAGACGTTTTTATCTCTACAAACTCGCTACGCGGTTCGCGTAGGCAATCAGCGCTTTGTCCATGAGGGGAAATCGACACCTCGTCAGGCGGAACAGGTCCTCCCGCGCGCGGCCGGGCGCGGATATTGTGCCCCCAAACGGAAGCCGGGGCGCGGGAGGAGCGCCTCTCTCTCTCTCTCTCTCTCTCTCTCTAATATATAATTAAAGATAAAATTGATATATCCAAAATGGAAATAGGAATCACTAAATTAAGAAAAGGAGGTAAAGGGACAGTGATCTTAGGATGTGAGACCGAAGAAGAGAAGGAAAAGCTAAAGGCGACGGTACAAGCGGCAATGGGTGAGGAGGTCAAGGTCTCGGAGCCACAGAAGAGGAAACCTAAGATCAAAATAATTAATGTTGGTGGAGAGGAATTAAAAATGGAGGATGATAAATTGTTAGATATAATGAAGAAGCAGAATAGAATTGGTGAGAAATGCTGTATGCACTTAGTAAAAAAAATTTTAAGAGGAAAAAATAAGGATATTGAGCAAGGATCCGTAATAATCGAACCGGATGAAAGCACTCATAAATCACTAATAAGCAGAGGAAAAATAAATTTAGGATGGCGAAAGTGTCCGATCTTTAATTACATTAGTGTTAGAAGATGTTTTAAATGCTGGGGATATTATCATATTGCCAAGAATTGCACGAGGCAGGAAACATGCTATAAATGTGCAGGAAATCATAAGGCGAACGAATGTACAACGGCAAAGAAGAGGTGTGTAAACTGTACCTTTAAGAATCAGACATACAACTTGAAGATAAATGTTGAACACGAGGCGCTGGATTCGGAATGTCCGACATTTAAGAAAGTATTGGAGGAGGAGAAAAAAAAGCCGGCTGGAAGATGCAAAATAGCAACTACAAGGAGAAGCGGAATTACTCTGGTATACAAATGCGCAGAGTTTCTTGGCGCATAAGGATGAAATTCAACATCAGATTATGAAGAGGGTGAATCCTGCGATTTTAGCGTTATCCGAGACTAGATTGACTGTAGAAATTGAGGATAGTGAGGTCAATGTACCGGGGTATAGTATAGTTAGATGTGATGCTGAAAATAGAAACACAGGAGGAGTATTGTTATATATATATATATATATATATAACAATAAATATATAACAATATATATATAAAATATATATATATATATATATTTCTACCACCACGCACCAACAATTTGACACTATCTTTTTCTTATCAACTATTTTAAATTTAATATCATCCCTAACATATATATATATATATATATATATATATATATATATATGTTAGGGATGATCTTTTTCTTATCAACTATTTTAAATTTAATATCATCCCTAACATATATATATATATATATATATATATATATATATATATATATATATATATGTTAGGGATGATATTAAATTTAAAATAGTTGATAAGAAAAAGATAGTGTCAAATTGTTGGTGCGTGGTGGTAGAAATAAGAGAGAATTTGTATAAAGGTATGATAGCAGTAGTGTATCATTCGCCGAGTGCGTCAAATGGCGATTTTGTGAGATTTTTGAAAGATACGGTTGAAGATCTAATAATAAAGTATGACTGTATAGTGATAGGGGACTTTAATATAAATATAATGGTAGATTGGTAGATTCATTTTACACAAAGAAATTATTAACGGTAATGCAAAACCTAGGGATGAGGCAATACGTTGATTGTCCAACGAGAGTTACAAAAGATAGTCGAACAATGATAGATTTAATTTTTTCGAATAAAGAAATAAAGGTACAAGTGAATGAGAAACCAAAAATAACGGACCATGCATGGCTAAAAGTAGAATCTAATATGAATAAAAAGAGAAATAAATATAAAAAATTTAGAGGCAAGGACTATGGTAAATTTAATGTAGATGAATTTCTTAGAATAATGGAAGAAAGAACTGAGCAAGGTCAAGGGCTAGATATAAGTAAAAGGGCGGAGAGATTTGTTAATAGTATAGTAAGTGTAATGGATACTGTAGCACCTAAGAAAAAGTTTAAGATTCCAAAAATATGGGAAGGGAAAATGTGGTATTCAGATGAAATTAGAATGGCAGCAGTAAGGGATGTGGCTCACAGTAGAGCAATAAGCTCAGGTAAAGAACAGGACTGGGAATTTTTCAAGAATGAAAGAAATGCAGTAGTTAAACTTATTAGGGCAAAAAAGAAAGAATATTATGAGAATATGATAGATAATAATAGAAGTGATCTTACAAAAATGTGGAAAACTTTGAAAGAATTAATTAAAGGTGAGCAAAGAGGTTTAGAGAACATCAATAATGTAGATTTTGAAATATTAGAAAACATAGAAAAATGCAATATAGCTGATAAATTTAATATATATTATGTAATAAGTATTAGCAACATTGTGCAATCTATTAGTAATAAGGGGATAGAAGGCACAGGTAGGAGACCTATTTATGTTATCGAGAATAAGGGAGTTATGGAAAATTTTGAGCCAATTAGTGCAAGTGATCTGGAACAAATTGTTAGGGAACTACCACGAAAGAACGGAACAGAGGAAGGGATAAATAGTGATATACTGAAAATGGTGCTACCTGTGATAAAAGATGAGTTTGTAGGGGTAATAAATGATTCGCTTAGGACAGGTAAATTTCCAGAAGAATGGAAAACATCCACGATAATACCGATATTAAAGGTAAACAAACCAAAAAAAGCGAGCGAGTATAGACCGATCAATATGTTACCAATATATGAAAAAGTATTAGAGTTAGTTATAAAAAAACAGTTGGAAAAATTTCTAGAAGACAATGAAATAATAACCGAATACCAATCGGGATTTAAGAAACAGCAGTCGTGTGAGACAGCAATTCAAAGTTTTATTGAGGAATGGAAATTGATAATTGAGGAGGAAAAAATGGTGGGGGTGTTATTCCTGGATCTTAGGAGAGCGTTTGAGACAATAGATAGGGTAAGATTAGTGGAAAAATTATATCAGTATGGAATAAGAGGAGTGGTACTGGAATGGATAATATCGTATTTAAGTAATAGAAAACAACAAGTTAGATTCAATTATATATGTTCTAAAATAATTGAGACAGTATATGGCGTGCCACAGGGATCAGTATTAGGACCTCTATTGTTTATTTTATATATAAATGATACAGTTAAAGTCTGTCCGGAGGGAAGCATATTTAGATTATATGCAGATGACACGACCGCAAGTGTAACAGGAGAAAGTTGTGAGGAATTAGAAATAAAACTAAATATGGTGCTCGGTATACTTGAAGAATGGATGAATGTGAATATGTTAAAAATGAATGCAGATAAGACCAAATATATGATAGTTAGAAGTATAAGGAAAGAAATAAAAACAGACATAATAGTAAAAAGTTTGGATGGAACTATAATTGAGCGTGTCGAGATAGCGAAACATCTGGGTGTAATGATCGATAGTAAACTCCGTTGGGAGAATCACTGTGATTATATGTTGAAGAAAATAGGGAAAAAAGTGAGTTTTCTGAATAGAATAGGAAATGATATATCGGCGTACACTCGATGTACTGTGTATAAGTCTATCATAGCGCCTCACTTTGAATATTGCGCAACGATGTTAATAGGCATGGGTGAGACGCAACTGAATCGACTGCAAGTGGCACAAAACCGTGCCATGAGAGTCATACTGCAATGCTCGCGATACACAAAGGTAGAATTGATGCTGCAAACCCTTAAGTTTATGAATGTAAGACAGAGGCTAATGTACAATGTATGTATTTTTATTTTTAAGATAGTAAGAGGCATAATGCCAAAACATTTAAGGCTGCGGTCCACTTGACGCAACAAATGCTTTGAAACGTTCTTCTTCTCCTTCTTTCTTCATTGAAAGAAAAGAGAAGAGGAATGCTTCGAAGCATTTGTAGCGTCAAGTAGACCGCAGCCTAAGTAATAAAATAGAAATAGTAGGAGATGTGAGTGGACGGCAAACGAGGCAGACTGAGAATATTAGAATTCAATATCGCAGGACGAGAAGCGCACAGAAAAGTATATTTTATGAAGGTTTGAACATGTATAACGCCCTGCCGATAAAAATTAAGCAATGTCAAAGAATTGAACCTTTCAAACGTAGGTTAAGAGAATATATTGTACCTCATGTAGAGGAATTAATTTAATGATATTTTATGTAAAAAAAATAGCCGAGAAGGCTAATAAAGCTCAATCAATCAATCAATCAATCAATCTCTCTCTCTCTCTCTCTCTCTCTCTCTCTCTCTCTCTCTCTCTCTCTCTCTCTCTCTCTCTTCCTCCTGGGTCGGGTCGAGTCACCAAATCGAAAACGCTATTAGTTTAATCACCCAAACACAAAACACGTTCGTACACAAGAAACTCATAAAAAGTATATACGTGTAACACTTTGCGCCGACTCGACGAGACTGAATTCAATGACGGTTGCAGAAATCGCCAGAAAAAAAATATAATGGCGGTGTATAAAACTGATAGTCGCGATACGTCTCGCATTACACCTGCGAGCACCGATGTCCGCCAGAACATCGGTGCCTCGCTTCTATGTTATGATATGCGATATTTGATTGCAAATTCAAGCAGCCGGAGTTTTGGCGGACGTCGCATATACGGCTCGAATAGAAATGCGCGCGAAGAAAATATAGTATGATTTATACTTAAAAAACAATCTATCTACGCAGTACGTTAAAGACAAAGAAAGAAATGACGTCATCGGGACGATGATCGACCCGATAACGCATCGAACCTGTTGGAACATGTTCGTTGTAAACAACATTTTCGAAGAAAAGGAGGGGTGTTATCGCGTAGACTAAACAATTTCACGCTATTTTTTACGACGCAGTACGCGAAACAAATAAGGAAAAGATCTTTCAAAAAATCAGTTGGAGCGAGAGAGAGAGCAAAGTGTATATAACGAGGGATGAAGCGCATCAAGCCGCAGAAGTCAGATTTGAGAGTGATACATCGATCGAAAAGTATCGCGGTTTCTTCGTTATTGTATGGTTGAACATTGTCACGTGCAAATGCTCTGGAAAAGAGATTCTTTTATCGCTCAATCGCAAAGATGTTTGTCCTGCTGTCGAGACCTTCGGACATTCGCGATTTTAGCGCCAAACAGCTGCAATTTGTGCCAAAAACCGTTCTGTTGCAAATGTGCGGCGATCACATTTACTACGTGTGGGACAAGCTTCTGGAGCATATAAAGGCGGATTTGGAGGTTCAGACCAATCGTCGCTGTGACGAACATTACAACCAACCGTGGCAGCAAACGCACATCGACGGTCCCGCTCCGATGATTAAGGATTGCGGCGAATGTCAACGAAACAAACATTAGCTTTCGCGACGTGAACATTTTTTTATTTTTTCATAACAGTGAGCAAGAAGAAATGACGCTTGACAATAATCGCTTGTAGTTACCGGACTATGAAAATGATGAAAGCGATGACTTTCCATACTATTGCGACCGTTTTTACTATGGTGACCATTTAATAGATGATATTGCCAATGCTTTGTGTGATAAAGATCGAGGACGAAAATCGACGGATGTGCAACGAATATCACTGGTGCAGTTTGTTCGCGATCGCAAACTCGGGATACGCGGAACCGATAAACGCATCGTTAGACAAGGAGTTGTTATCAATACCGATAAGCATCCTTATGACTGGAAGTCTAACATAAGACGAAAAATATACATACAGGTGCGGAACGAGGTAAAAGAATATGAAGCTCGTCTAGTTCGTGATGATCCTTTATACATTAAACTGTTTAAACATGACTTTAAGTCGCAGTATGAGGAGTATCACTATTGGGCGACTACAGTTATGCGTGAGATAGAAAGACGCTTAGTCGATCTGCTAGTTCAATTTCACACAGGCACTGGGAAGTGCGTTGAAGTGGTGGCAAGGTACAATTTGCGTCTGCAACACTATTACCGTTCCGTCGACAATAAGATGCAAAGAACTCTTGAACGTGAACTTATCGATTGTGATAATTGGCACTGTGATGTCCCTTTCTTCAGTCTTTATAAATTTGTGTTGGAACACTATAACATTCAGTATATCTATCGACATTATCCAGCGTGTCATCGATGCGTGTGCAAGTGCCCCTTCGAAGAGTGTGACGTAATCGATAAGTCTACATTATGGAATGTGCGTCGAATTCGTGGTGATGAACAATCTGAATCTGATGAACAACCTGAATCTGAATAGATAAAACATGGAGCAATTCGAGCAAACCGAACGCGATCTGTTGGAGCTGTCCGACCAAGTAACTACCTTGGGTGAATATTTCACATGGACGCTGCAATGCGCGGAATTCGTCGAGCAGCTCGAGACACGAGCTCGAGACTTTCGCAGTAGTGCCAAACGTCCGCTCTCGATCGGGCAGAGGCAATCGTTGGTTGCCAGAATAGCGCGACTCGAGGGTGTGAAATCGCGATTGGAAAGACAATTTATCCATAGCGGTGGTGATTATGCGAACGCACGTAACAGTGGCGACACGCGCGCGGCAGAACTCGTATGGCGAGAAATCAATGCCGCGTTCAAAACGCGAATAATGACCGGTGCGGTAATTAATATAGACCATATAGAGCCGCGACAATTTTTAGAAGACGCTTGCAGCGTAGTGTGCAAGCGAGTGCGAGACATTATAAAAAAACATAACTGTGTCAAAGTGAACACTGCGTTCAACGGGGAGTTTGTGGCGGGTGATAAACGTGACAATAAGAGTATATGTACAAATAACATAGAACTCTGTCGTACATCGCACTTGCGCGATTGGTACGAGCGGCACGTTAACGAGGCACATTAGCGAAATTCGAAGAGTTCCAACGCGACAGTGGGTGGGCGTTGACTCGAATCCTCAATTTGACGGTGAACGTCAACAAGTACAATCCTTTGCGCGCGGGGTGTCACTTGGAATTGCCTAAAGACATTAAAGTGAAGAACGCGGTGATCAATGTGCTGTCTATGGACAATGCATGTTTTGCATGGTCAGTGGTCGCCGCCTTACATCCAGCCGAAAGACATTCAGAACGGGAATCATCATACCCGCATTATTCAAGGGTACTGGATTTACGAGACATTGAGTTCCCAATGACGTTGAGTCAAATTAAACAGTTCGAACGACTCAACAATATATCCGTCAACGTCTATACCATCGAGGGACAGAAGACGTCAAACGTTCTTCCAATACGGCTTACCGACCGCACGAGTGTTAAAAAACATATGAATCTGCTGTACGTGCAGGATCCGCGAGACAACAATGTTAGACATTTCGCGTGGATTAAAAATCTATCCCGTCTCGTGAGCTCACAATTGAGCAAGCATCATGGTCAGAAGTACATTTGTGATCGGTAAGTACTTATACTTGTAACGATGCACCCCCAAAAATGCATCGTTCCGGCGCAAACACCTTGCCGAAGCCACCCCGCCGACCACCCGCGGGGTAAAGACCGGGCACAGTGTGCCCATATTTTTAACAAACACGTAATATTAGAAAGTCCGCGAACGGACTTAACGCGGCAACCGCCTCACCGCGCCGAGCGGTGCCGAAGGCGGCCGAACGCCGCCGAACGCGATCGCAGCGTCGGGACGCCGTAACCACCGATCGTTCCGCCGCACCGTCCCGGCGCTCGCGACCGCCGTCGCTACCCCCACCACGCCGCGACGCGTATATAAGCCCGGCGTCGCTGGCACAGAGCGCGATTCCCGATCACACGTTGTTCCGACAACACCGATCCTGAGTTCCCGCACCAAGCCAGTCCGAACCGAAGGTAGAGCGCCTCTGGCATTCTCTGTCTTCGCCGAGTGAGTCTCGGCAAAGGACCAGCTCCTTTCTGTTAGCCAAAGCTTCCTGGATTCCCGCACTAAGTCGGTCCGAACGCAAGGTGGAGCGCCTCTGGCATTCTCCGTCTTCGCCGAGTGTGTCTCGGCTAAACGACCAGCTTTGCGCAGTCATCCGAATCACCCGAAGCCTGTCCGGACAAGAGGATAGAGCGCCTCCGGCATTCTCTGTCTTCGCCGAGTGTGTCTCGGCCGACGACCCGCTTCAACCGCGTTACCCACGCTTCTCGATTCATATTGCCGCCGCGCCTCGCGCCATTTTTCCGCGCTCCGAACCACGCCGACCGGGAAATCGGCACCACTGGGACCGATACCTACCACCACGCGATCCGGCCCACGCGACGAACGAAAAGCGCCGGCTCCGCCCCGCACATACCGCGGGCTTTCCCGCGCCACCCGCGGCCGAACCACCGACGCCTCACGCGCACGCCCAACCTCCGAAAACCGCGCGGACACACGCGAGCGACCCCGCCTGAGCGGTACACGCGTGTCGACCCCTTGCACATGTAGCGAGAGTATATTGTAATATAATAAACGTTACTATTGTCAGTTAATCAAGGCACGACTTCATTTCGCCTAACCTCGCCACCCGTCTGCTTCTCCGCACTTCCTTCGAACCCCGACCCGCCGCGAGCTAGATCCGCGCTTCGAAGTCAGGTTGTTTTATGGCGCCCGAACAGGGACACGACCGTAAGAAGCAGACCCGGGAGAACGGCAAAATGATGGAGTTTTACTACCGGCTTAGTAAGAGCGACTTCGCGCACGAAATGGAAATGCTCGGACTCCACACCGACGGCAGCCTCGACGACCTCCGGAAACGATTGAGTAAATTCATCGACGAAAAGCCCGAAATGTTCGAAGCACGGGACACCCTCCACCTCCCGCCCCCGGCTATAACTCTAAATCAAGACCCTCCGCTCACCCCAATAACAGTGATACACACCGACCCCCCGAGTAACCCGTCCACCGAAATCATGAACCAAATGCGAAAGTGGGGGTTGCACTTCGAAGGGAAGGACCCGTGGGCATTTATGGAGCGAATCGACGAACTGCGGGCCGCCTACGAGTTTTTCGACGCGCACTGGCTACGCGGGCTGCCCGAATTACTCCGGGGAAACGCCTTACTGTGGTACCGGAATAACCGCGACAACTGGGCCCGCTGGGCGGAGTTCATAACCAATTTTAAGGATACATTCCTGCCGCGACGATACCGACTGCAGCTAGCAAACGAAATCCGTGACCGCGTACAGAAGGAGGGGGAACCGTACGTAAAATACGCGACGCAAATACTGACCCTTATGCGTAGGGCGGGGGGCTACTCGACTGAAGAACAAGTCGAGCAGCTCTACGAAAACATGCACCCCGACTATCAAAGCCGCATCTGGCGGAGCGATGTGCGCAGTCGCCGGGAGCTGCAGCAGCGGGCAGGGGAATTCGAGCGATTGCAGCAAAATCGCAGGAAACACAGCGCCGCGAAAAGCACCGTCGCCGACCCACCGACTACCGCCGCCGTATACAACCGAAGCGAGTGCTGCTGGCGCTGCAAACAGCGCGGGCACACGCGCTTCGACTGCCGGCGCCCCGCCCGTAGATTCTGCTCGCAATGCGGCAAAGACGGCGTCCTGACAAAGGAGTGCCACCCGCCTCCGGGAAACGACACCGGGACCGCGGAAATTCCGGCCACCCCTCGGTCCTCCCCGTAAAATTCACGCCCCGGCCGCACCTGAAGACGCGCATCCGAGACCGTCCGCTGGACGCCCTGCTCGATACCGGATCAGACATCTCCTTCATCAACGAGTACACCGCCCAACTCGCGCAGAGCCTCGGCTTCCCCGTGACCCCGGAGGAAGGGCAAGTCCAGCTCGCCAACGGGCAGCATATCACGTTACCGGGCCGCGTCCGGCTACCGATTCAGACCACCGGCACAACGATCTGGCATTCGTTTACGATTATGCCAAACTTGAGGAGCGCGGTACTACTCGGGGTCGATTTCTGGGCGAAGTTAGGACGCGCCATCCCCGCGCCCGTCGATTCGGGACCCCGCGACCAGACCCCCGCCACCGCAATGACCGAGGGCATCACGCCACACACCCCAGCCAAAGTTAAGGAACTCCGGGAATTCCTCGCGGAAGAACTCCCGCTCTTCGACCAAGTAAGCGGGCCGACTGACAAAACTGCCCACCACATCCGAGTCAAAGAAAACGTCGAGCCGATTAAACAACGGTACCGACCGCGCAATCCCGCCATGCAGGCCATCATTAACGCCGAGGTCGAAAAAATGGAACGGGAAGGGGTAATAAAGCGATCGAATAGCGCGTGGAGCTCCCCGGTGGTCGTGGTACGAAAAAAAGACGAGAGCCACCGATTCTGTATCGATTTTAGACGGGTTAACGACGCGACCGAGACCGACGCCTACCCCCTCCCTCAAATCACCGCGATGCTCGATAAATTACGCGGGGCAAAATACCTGACGACGCTCGACCTCAAGAGCGGGTACTGGCAGGTGCCGCTCACCCCACCCAGCCGACCGATCACTGCGTTCACCGTACCGGGGAAGGGGCTCTACCACTTTAAAGTTATGCCGTTCGGCCTACACTCCGCTCCCGCGACATTCCAGCGGCTGCTAGATACCGTGCTCGGGCCGGAACTCGAACCGCATGTCTTCGTATACCTCGACGATATTATCATTATCACGGAAACATTCGAGGAACACCTCCGGATTTTACGCGAAGCATTCCGGCGCCTCCGCACAGCAAGCTTACGACTCAACCCGGACAAATGCAGATTTTGCGTCGACCGCCTACAATACCTCGGCCACATAGTCGATCGCGAAGGGATCCGTACCGACCCGGAGAAAGTGCGGGCAGTCGCCCAATGGCCGCGGCCGAAAACCGTAAAACAAATCCGGCAATTCCTGGGGGTAGCATCATGGTACCGACGATTCATCCAAGACTTCGCGACCATCGCCGCGCGGCTCACCGCCCTGACGCGAAAGCACGCCCGCTGGAGCTGGGGGGAGGCAGAGGATACCGCGTTCGAGAAATTAAAAGATACCTTGACCTCCGCGCCGGTCCTCACATGCCCAGATTTCACGCGCCGCTTCATCCTACAAACCGACGCAAGCACGACCGGCCTCGAGGCCGTGCTCACGCAAAACTTTCCGGAGGGGGAGAGAGTTATCGCCTACGCCAACCGCACACTGAATCAGGCCGAACGGAATTACAGCGCGACCGAGCTCGAATGCCTTGCCGTAATCTGGAGAATCCGGCGAATGCGCGAGTATCTAGAAGAATACTCATTCACAGTAATTACCGACCACCAAATCCCTCTGCTGGCTGCAAAAATTAGATGCACCCACCGGCAGATTGGGACGCTGGGCATTCGAGCTCCAACAATACGATATGGACATCAAGTACCGCAAGGGAGCCTTCAACCGGGTCGCGGACGTCCTGTCGCGTCAAAACACCGCCGCCGCCGTCACGACCCCGCCCCGCTGCTCGTGGTACCGCCGGACGCTACGAGCGGTACAAAACACCCCCCCGATTACGAGGTGAGGGACGGGAAACTGTACCGGCACATATTGCACAACCTCAACTTTAACGAAACCCCGCCCAAAGTCCAATGGAAGGAATGCGTGGCTAAGGAGCTGCGCCCCAAAATCCTCCATCGAAATCACGACGCCCCCACCGCCGGACATCTCGGCATCGCGAAAACGATCGCTCGCATCGCCCAGTTATATTACTGGCCCGGCATGTTCCGGGAAATCGCACAATATGTACGAAACTGCCCTCGGTGTCTAAAGCACAAAGTCGCGCAAACCCGACCGGCGGGAACACTGCACTCCACGTCCGTCACCCGCCCGTGGCAACAGGTCACCCTCGACCTAATCGGACCGCTGCCGCGATCGAAGCAAGGCCACACACGGCTCCTGACAATGCAGGACCGCTTCTCCAAGTGGTTGGAGATGCGCCCCCCTGCGTCGCGCCACCGCCACCGCCGTAACCGCGCACATCGCCGAAGCGATTATATTCCGCCACGGTTGCCCCGACACGATATTATCGGACAACGGCACGCAGCTCCGTTCCAGTAAACTCGCGAAAATGCTCGCCGCCCATGACGTCCGACACGTATATGCACCGGTTCACGCGCCGCATTGCAACCCGGTCGAGCGAACAAACCGGGTTGTAAAAACAATGATTGCGCAATACGTCGACCGAAACCACCGTAATTGGGATGAGCGCATCCCCGAGCTCCAATTCGCGTACAATACGGCCCGCCACGAAGCCACCGGCTACACCCCCGCGTATCTCATATTCGGCCGAGAACCAATCTCCCCTCTCAACCGGGAGACCGCTCCAAGCACCGCGGCCGCCCCACCGGACGAAACGCGCCGACACCTCGAGGAGGCCTACGAGCTCGTAAGAGTACATCTGGCGCGAGCGTTTCAGAGACAGGAAAAATACTATAATCTACGACGCCGACAATGGGCACCGAAAGTCGGGGAGTGGGTATGGAAACGCGAATACCCACTCTCCAATAAAACCGCCGCATTTAACGCCAAACTAGCGCCAAAGTTCCGCGGCCCCCTCGAGGTGCGCCGAATTGTATCACCGGTAATCGTCGATCTCCGCGACAGAAGCGGCAGTGGAGCCGCCACATCCACGTACAAGATTTAAAACCCGCGCCCACCGCCCCCGCGCCTAACGACAACGAAGAGGGTAATGACACCGAAACCGACGCCGGCGAAAACAACGAACTTGACATCGAGGAGGACAGCAATACCGAAACAGAAACCGACAACGATGACAACACGGAACCGGGGGATAACAGCAATAATAATAACAACGAAACAAAGACGGAGGACGACGACGAAGCAGAAGATTAGGCGAAAAACAAACCGCCCCACTCTCAAAAAGGGAAATAAATGCCAGCGCCGAAAACGAACGAGCTCACAGACAAGCCATGGCATCCGTCCAGAGCAAAACGTCGATAGAAAAAGATATCCTCGAGGAAATCAACCAGATCCTCGCCGAGCCAGAAGAGTATGATCCGGCCCACCCGGACATCGGGCATACCTGGTCGAGGCTCTTTAACCGAGGGTCAGCCGCCGCCGCCGCCCTCGCCAGGAGTACCGAACCCGCAGGCGTACCGCCGACACGGAAAAGCGTGCCAACGGTCGGCTGCATGATCCAGCGGTCCGATGAGCAGCAACGGCGGAAATTGGAGTGGCTCACCACCCCGCCACCTCCACTGAGCCAGCCGAGACCGCGAGCTGTGCCAAAGATTGTCAAGGTGGAGAAGACGCAAATCGACATAAAGGCCATACGGGGCCGTTCAAGACCCCTAGCACCACCACCAACACCGGCCAACAACCCGCCGGCGCCGGCGAAACTCCCGCCGATATCGACCACCGGCCCGACGGCACCTCCAGAGGCGGCCACAACGAGCACCCTGGCGCCGCCACCGCCGCAACCAGCACCAGTCGAGGTCCGACCGTTACGGGCGGAAGGGACCCAACCACCACCCCCGATCCCGGTAGCCGTAGAGGACGGGCACGTCATATGGGTGCCCCATTACCATGTGCACGTCTCCCGGCAGCACAAGACGCGGTCGGAAGGCAAACGATGGCATATTCAATTCAACGCGACCGGCTCCGTCCGCAGCATTCGGGAGATCAAGCCGAAGACGTAGAGCGCCGAATTCGCGCTTTCCAAGGAGGGGGGTGATGTAACGATGCACCCCCAAAAATGCATCGTTCCGGCGCAAACACCTCGCCGAAGCCACCCCGCCGACCACCCGCGGGGTGAAGACCGGGCACAGTGTGCCCATATTTTTTACAAACACGTAATATTAGGAAGTCCGCGAACGTACTTAACGCGGCAACAGTCTCACCGCGCCGAGCGGTGCCGAAGGCGGCCGAACGCCGCCGAACGCGATCGCAGCGTCGGGACGCCGTAACCACCGATCGTTCCGCCGCACCGTCCCGGCACTCGCAACCGCCGTCGCTACCCCCACCACGCCGCGACGCGTATATAAGCCCGGCGTCGCTGGCACAGAGCGCGATTCCCGATCACCCGTCGTTCCGACAACACCGATCCTGAGTTCCCGCACCAAGCCAGTCCGAACGCAAGGTGGAGCGCCTCTGGCATTCTCCGTCTTCGCCGAGTGTGTCTCGGCTAAACGACCAGCTTTGCGCAGTCATCCGAATCACCCGAAGCCTGTCCGGACAAGAGGATAGAGCGCCTCCGGCATTCTCTGTCTTCGCCGAGTGTGTCTCGGCCGACGACCCGTTTCAACCGCGTTACCCACGCTTCTCGATTCATATCGCCGCCGCGCCTCGCGCCATTTTTCCGCGCTCCGAACCACGCCGACCGGGAAATCGGCACCACTCGGACCAATACCTACCACCACGCGATCCGGCCCACGCGACGAACGAAATGCGCCGGCTCCGCCCCGCACATACCGCGGGCTTTCCCGCGCCACCCGCGGCCGAACCACCGACGCCTCACGCACACGCCCAACCGACGAAAACCGCGCGGACACACGCGAGCGACCCCGCCTGAGCGGTACACGCGTGTCGACCCCTTGCACATGTAGCGAGAGTATATTGTAATATAATAAACGTTACTATTGTCAGTTAATCAAGGCACGACTTTATTTCGCTAACCTCGCCACCCGTCTGCTTCTCCGCACCTCCTTCGAACTCCGACCCGCCGCGAGCTAGATCCGCGCTTCGAATTCAAGTTGTTTTATACTTTTTAATAATATATATATCATTTTTATATTTTGTGTATAAAAAATTTATATTTATGATTATTTTTTTTTGCAGATGTCTTCACTACTTTAGTTCGAGTGACAAGTTGCAGTCTCACACTGTGGACTGCCGAAAAATAAACGACTGCGCTATCAAACTACCGAGTGAGGACAACAAGTGGCTGTGCTTCAAGAATCACAGCAGGAAAGAGCGACTTCCCTTTGTGGTATACGCCGATCTGGAGTGTGTGCTGCAGAAGACACAACCGGAGACGGAACACGCGTCATACGCCTATCAACATCATCGAGTATGTAGTATAGCATACTACGTACAGTGCTCGAACGATGAAACGTTATCAGCATATCGATTTCGTCGCGATAATGACTGCGTCGCGTAGTTCGTCGAGGAATTCAAAGGATTGGCGCATCGCGTAAAGAACATATTGTCCGACATTGTATGCATGGTAGACCTAACGCGAGACGAGTGGGAAACATTTCACAGCGCGGCGCAATGTCACATATGTGAAAAACCGTTCGCGCCAAATGATAATCGTGTACGCGATCATTGCCACCTAACTGGGCGTTACAGAGATCCAGCACACTCGACGTGCAATCTGAATTATAAGGATTCTCACTTTATCCCAGTAATATTCCACAATCTGTCAGGCTATGACGCGCATTTCATTATCAAGGAGATAGCTGCCGCGTTCGAAAGCAAGATTGATGTACTGCCTATAACAAAAGAAAAGTACATCTCATTTACTAAACACGTGAAAGACACCACGGAAAGATCAGATTCGCGAAACAATATAAAATTAAGATTTATCGATTCCTACAAATTTCTGAGCGCGAGTCTCGCAAAATTGGCATCCTTCCTAGATAATGATAAATTAAAAATTATACGTTCAAAATTTTCCGCGTTATCCGACGACGGTTTCAAATTATTGACGCGAAAAGGTGTCTTTCCATACGAATACGTGGACAGCGTCGAAAAGCTGGAGGATACGTGTTTACTACCGCGCGATTCATTTTACAGTTCCTTGACCGGTGACACCGTATCCGAGAGCGATTACGCGCGCCGCGAACGTATGGCAGCGATTCTCCGTTCGAACCCTGGGCGAATACAGCGATCTATACCTGAAAACCCATGTCTTGCTGTTGGCCGACGTGTTTGAAAATTTGCGCGACAGCTGCGTCGCGAGTTACGGGCTTGATCCCGCGTACTACTACACTTTACCAGGCTTTACGTGGGACGCCATGTTGAAACATACGTGTGTCAATTTCGAACTGCTGACCGACATTGACATGGTTATGTTTATCGAACGTGGTATTCGCGGTGGTCTGAGTCAATGTTCCGGCAGATACGCGCAGGCCAACAACAAGTACATGCAGTCGTACGATTCATCGAAACCGTCGTCGTACCTAATGTACTTCGATGTCAACAACTTGTACGGCTGGGCGATGTGTAAACCACTGCCCTACGCGGAGTTTTGATGGGTCAAAGACGTTTCAAATTTTGACTTTAGCGCGATCGCTTTGGATTCGCCTACGGGCTATATTCTCGAGGTCGATCTTGAGTATCCGCAGGATAAACACGACGCGCACACTGACCTACCGTTCTGTCCGACGCGCGATAAACCGCCTGGCAAACGGCAGGACAAACTTCTCGCCACGCTGCACGATAAGAAGCGTTATGTTATTCATTATCGCAATCTGCAGCAGTGCACGGGCCATGCATGGCCTTCACGTCACTAAAATACATCGCGTATTGCAATTCGCTCAATCTGAGTGGCTCAGCGCTTACGTCGAACTCAATACAAAATTTAGAACATTGGCCAAAAATGAGTTCGAAAAAAATTTACATAAATTAATGAATAACGCAGTTTTCGGGAAAATGATGGAAAATGTTCGCAACCACGTCGATGTAAAATTATTGACGAAGTGGGACGGACAATACGACGCGGAGGCAATGATCGCGCGACCGAATTTCTACAGCAGTACGACGATAAGCGATATATCGTGCCGGATTCGACCGATACGTTGCCGTGGGGACATTATCGCATACCTTTATCATAGTAGTTATCATAATAAGGAACAGTGAAGATTCATGTATGTATGAAATATAATGTATGTATGCATGTATGTACGTAATGTATGCAATACATGTAATAAAATGTATGTACGTATGTACATATGAATGTATGTATATATGTACGTATATGTATAATGGAAGGAATATTAATCAAGCATACTTTTATATTTTATATTATAAACATTTATTCAATAAAAAAAATTTTTATACAATATTTCCATTTATTACTTCCCTAAACATTTTGTTTCTAAAGTGGGGCATGTCGTTCTGAGTAAACGTAATTTTTTTATTTGCACAGACATACTCGGCGAACATGCAAGAGAATACACCACAATCGCTGCCGTTCGTCTGTTGCGGAATGTTCATGGCGGAATAAAATTCCCAATCACTCATATCATAAGATTGTTTTTTTTTTTTATCAAGACTATCTTGTAAATATAGTTTTAGAGTAGCCAGACATTGCGAATTATCACCGCCCATACTGTCGTAATAAACAATCGTTTTATCGCGGAAATCTACTATTGACATACACCAGTGAACGTTCAGATGTATAGGGATAATAATAAGATCCTGCGCAAATATGTCCACCTTCCTGGTCCATCGCTTCAGAGACGAGTGACCGCTCGACAAAAGTTTCGAATAAAAGAACGTGTTCATCGCCTGAACTTTCGGATACTTGTTCGAAGATGTACCTCTGGCGATCAGCAAATTCATATAAAAATTAATAACTTCGTCGTTGAGCCAATTTAAGCCGACCATCGTGTGAAGATTTTTTTGCGTGAGCTTCAGCCCGAAACCTTCCACAACCACCGCCATGCTGTGGAAACCCTTGGCAAAAAAAAAAGTATGGTGTTATAAAATTATGGTGTCACAAAAAGTATGTCACATCACATTTCAATAATTTCAAATAATAATAATTTGCACATTTACCAAATGAATTGCTGCACAGATGAATTGCTGCACATAAATTGTTAACTGTTTCAATCCCTCCACACAGATTTTAACTGTTTCGATCGCTGCACACAGATTTTAAATGTCTCAATCAATGCACAGATGTATCACCGAGGTGTTTAAGCTCTCAAATCATACTACTGTGGCTTGATGCATCCCTCATTATATACCCTTTGCTTTCTCTCTCGCTCCAACTGAATCTTGTTCATTATTTTTTTATTTGTTTTGCATTTCTTCCTTTGTCTCACGTACTGCGTCGTAAAAAAAATAGTATGAAATAGATACGTCTATGCAATAACACCCCCTTCTTAAAAAAAAAGTGTTTATGGCACCACGATGAAGACGAAACTCACAATAGTAGATAACGTATTATATTAGAAAGGATATTAATAAAGATATCGTATATATTTCAAACATTTTATATGTTGCATACGTCTTACATATTTTTATACATTGGATATTTTGTATTTAATATTTTTTTTACATAGTTTATTTTTTCATATGTTTTAAAAATACAATCTGCACGAATTAAATAACATTGTTCTTGTGTATCCAAGAGTTGTGCGATCCATCGAATCCCAGCCATTTCACGTAAACCTCGTCGCCCCTTCTGCGCAGTACTTTCTCCACGAGATACACGTCAGGATAAGTCGCGCGATGCAACTCGTACTCGTAGAACGCTCCAGCGACGGAATTTCCACGATAGTCTTCGAGTAGATAGGTTACGGGATTGGTACGCTGCACTTTAACGATCTTAAACACTTCGGTGGTCCAATTCGGCGTGTAACCCTTCTCGAAAATTGTCTTGTATTTGCTGACGCGTACCGAGTCGCCCGCTTTGAACTTTGCCGGGCCCGCGATCGTTATCGCGCTGTACACCGTAGCCAAGAGTCTTTCGGCGATCGCGGGGGTAACGTCGACGGGTCGCAAGCCGATCGTTCGATGCTTGCTCGCGTTGTAATCCGACACGAGTCGCGGCAAGGCGTCGACCCACTTGTAATTTCCATTGAGCGTAAACATCTTCCACATATTGTTTTTTAACGTGCGATTGAATCGCTCGACAACCGATGCCTTCATCACCGAATACGTGGAATAATGATTGATGTCGTGTTTTCTCACGAGACGTTGCACGTCGGTGTTGTAAAATTCCTTCCCCATGTCGGTTTGTAGATTACTAGGGCATCTCTCGCTATCTCGAATTATCTCAGCGATAGCGTCAGCTGTCTCGCTGCCACCTTTACCCTTGAGCGGCACGGCCCACGCATACTTGCTCAACATATCGATGACGGTAAGTATGTAGTGGTAGCCTCTGTTGAAACGTGAGTACGGGCGCATCTCAACGATATCAGCTTGCCACAGATCGTCGTACCCTCGCACTATGACGTGTCTGCGGGGAAAATTTCTTCTCGCCGATGCGTGCAATTCGTCCACCAACCGTCGCTTTTCGATATTTTTATCCACATCGGTCGATTTTAACAGTCTCATGTTTCGTTGTCGCCGTTTCTGCTTCTAGTGCATCGTTCGTAGCAGTTTCTGAACAGTTTGTAACCGTTTCTGAACCATTCGTGAATCGTTCGACAGCCGGTCGACAATCGTTTCTGAATCGTTCGTTGTCGTTCGTCGTCGTCAGTTAACTGCTTCTTACCACTCATCGTCGTCGTCGTCGACGTTCTTTAGCCGTTTGTAGCCTTTCCTGTCTCCGCGTAGTTTGCAGCTGTTTCTAAACCGCTCGTAATTGTTTCTGAGCTGTTTTTGAACCGTTCGACAACCGTCCGACAATCGTTCTTAAACCGTTAGACAGTCGTCCGACAACCGTTCTCGAGTCGTTCGTTGCTGTTCGTCGCCGTCGTTAATTAGCCGTTGCCTCTCTTCACTCGTCGCCTTTCGATAGTCGTTTCTGCTAAACCGTTTGTCCATTGTTGTTCGTTGTCGCGTCTGATTCAACGATATTCGCACGTCGAAGCTTGTTCACCGCAGCCTGTAACGCTCGCACGTCCTTCTCGAACGCGGTAAGCTTCTCGTCTGACTCTTTCCGTTGATCTGTCAAACTTTTAACGCACTGATCCCCGTATAGTTTGTTAACCGCGTCACCGTCATTCTCAGGTTGCGCTATGCGACGAATCTTGCACGACATTGCGTCAAAGTCCGTGGCGGTGCGACACAGTTGTTGCAGCGATTTCGAGTACACGTACACGTTCTCGAAACGTACACCGTGCGGACTTTCCAGCAAACTTATCAGAACGTTGGTTTTACCGCAATTCGAGGGACCGCAAATGATCGCACGTATAGTAGTCGGCAGCATCGTACCGTGTCTGCGCCTATCCGCGTTGCCCTCCATCGACCGTGATCTGTCGTCGCAATTCGTCACGCGAATCGCTAACGGTTGTCGCACAAATCTCATTTTTTCCCTCATACTTTGTACGACTAAATCGAACTTTATCGTTCGAACGTCTATTTATAGGCGAGCGGAACCGCGAATCGCTCATTCGCACAGAGACCTTCGGACATTGCGATTTTAGAGCCGAATGCGGCAAATGTCAACAAAAAAAAAAAAACAGGTAGAAGTCTGTTCAATCGCGCGATAGGTGCACTTCCGTTCGAACTGCACATTCCCGGCTATCAGTTTTGCGGTCCGGGTACTCGTTTGCAAGAACGATTGGCTAGAGGTGATCCGGGTGTAAATCCATTGGACGTGGCGTGTCGCGAGCACGACATAAACTATTCGCGTAACAAAGGCCTCACCGAGAGACACGCGGCGGACAAGATACTCGCCGAGAGAGCGCTAGAACGCGTCATCGCGAGAGATTCGGCTCTCGGAGAGAGGGCAGCCGCTACAGCCGTCTGGGCTGCCATGAAGGCTAAGACAAAGCTTGGAATGGGCTTGAAATCACGGAAAACACGAACGAGGAAGAGGTCGACGAAGAAACGGATACTTCCAACAGCGAAACGAGGCGGCGTGTTGCCAATTCTACCGTTGTTGGGAGTTCTCGGTTCTCTGGCCGGCGGAGCGGCCGGAATTACAACGGCGATGAACGCTAGCAAAGCAGCGCGGCGTTAGCTGGAAGAGACGCAACGTCACAACGCGCCATGGAAGGTCGCGGACTTTATCTCGCTCCGTACAAATATGGACAAGGACTGTATCTCGGCCCGCACAAACGCGGGCGAGAAGTAGCATTGAAGATAAAAAAAAACGTCAAGAAAGACGTTAAATATGGCCACGGGTATTACGACTAACGTACAATTGAGTCGACTGGCAAGGCGAATGCGCGTACCGTTCTTCAGAGGTGTTTTCATGCGTGATTCGTTACCGATCGTCGATGGCATACGTCGAAACGAGAGCGGTATCGTGAATTTGGACGATGCAGCGGGCCCCGGTACTCATTGGGTAGCGTACGCCAAGAGGGGAGATAGAGTCGTATATTTTGACAGTTTCGGCAATCTTCGACCACCAAAAGAACTGGTGCGATATTTCGGACCAAGCGTGATGAAAATTGAGTACAATCGCACGTCTCATCAGCTATACGATCAGAGCATCTGTGGACAATTATGTTTGCAATTTCTCCGAACAATCGACGACGATCGGCGCTAATTTAAAACCTGACGACGCGCCGTGTGAAGACTCAGTGTTCGTCGAACAGCTTCCGCCAACATGTCAATAACGTTCACGCTGACGGGGAAGAGCAGCATCTTCGCGGAGCACTATTTTCCCGCCGTGGATTTGAGCGACGGTGACTACGAGCTCGGGCTAACGTGTTTCGAGACTTATCACACGATTCCGAACGTGAATTCTTCGAATAATAAATTTTATTTCGACGAGAATGACACGGAAATTACGATTTCCGAGGGATCGTACAAGAAACGGGCCATACACGAGTTTTTGAAACGTGAAATTTCGCGTAAACGCGGATATCGCGCAAGAGGAGACCGTTCGCGCGAACGACTACGAAGACGAGGTCGCGAAATACCCGATAGTGCTCCGCGCAAATTACCATACGATGAAGAGCGAGATCAAGTGCGCTTTCAGAGTGAACTTTAACAAACCGAACAACGTCGGATCGCTGCTGGGATTCTCGTCGACGCGTATATTGCAGCCGGGACAGTGGCACGAATCGGACGCACCGATTAATATTATCAATGTAAATATTATCCGCGTGGAGTGTAACGTGACCGCGGGTGCGTACAGCAATGGCAAACGCGTTCATACGATACACGAATTTTCACCGAGCGTACCACCGGGATATAAGATATCGGAAACGCCGGCGCAGATCATTTACCTGCCGATCATTGCGCGGAGCGTTACGAATCTAACGATACGTGTCGCTGATCAAGACGGACGATTGCTCGATTTTTGCGGAGAAGAGATCACCGTCAGATTGCACGTACGACAGCGAGAGCGATAACGCGCCAGTGTGTGCGTGAGCGTGAGTGTACGCGTCAGTGTGTGCGTGAGCGTGAGTGTACGCGCGACACATGAGATGCTAGTGTTGAACGACTCGGAGCACGCGACAGATAACAATAATATGTTTACGGCTGCGTCGATCGACGATATCGTCAAGTCGACATTCGGCGGCTTTAAACAAACGACGAAAAAGAAGCTCAACGCGTTGAACGTTAAGTTTTTACAATCTTTGGGATTCGCGGTGCGAAACATCTGAACGATGACTGAAATTCTCAACATTGGAGGCGAGCCGGTCTTTGACGATCGCATCGTCAAGATAGAGACTCGCACGTACAACCCGTACGCCAACACAACGTTTGACTATAGCGACAAGATACGAATACCCATACAACAGCAGGATCTGTATACGTTGCCGTGTGAAAGTTTTCTTTACGTCGAAGAAACATTGACAGTGACCAGAGCAGCCGGTCAAGCCAATAACGTGGTATTGGGTACTAATTGCGTCGCGTTCATGTTCGACGAGATTTGATACGAGCTCGACGGTATGGAGATTGATCGTTGCAGAAACGTAGGAATAACCAGCACGCTCAAGAACTACGTTACGGTATCGTCCGACAGAAGCGTGATCCTGCGAAACGCGGGCTGGGAACCACATAATAACCCGAACGGATATTTCAATTTCTGCATACCGCTCAACTTGTTACTGGGATTTTGCGAGGATTACAAACGCGTGGTGATCAACGCTCGTCACGAATTGATTTTGATACAAGCGCGCAACGACAACAATTCCCTGGTGGGAAGTCTCGCGTTGGAGCCTACTGTCAAACTACTCAAGATACAGTGGCGAATGCCTCACGTGGTATTGAGCGAGGTCAACAAGCTGTCGATGCTGCGCACCTTAGAAAACGGACGATATCTAAGTATGAGTTTCCGTTCGTGGGATCTGTACGAGTATCCCCTGTTGCAGAACCCGACCAAGCACTCGTGGGCCATTAAGACCGCGACTCGGCTCGAGAAACCGCGATACGTCGTCTTTGCTCTGCAAACGGGTCGGAAGAACGTTATGTCCGCCGACACAAGTCGATTCGACGACTGCAACTTGACCAACGTAAAACTCTATCTAAACTCGGAAGTTTATCCGTACGACGACCTGAATTTGGACTTTGGTAAACACAGATAGGCGATTCTGTACGATATGTACGCGCGTTTCTGCAAGGGCTATTACGGATACGAATATCTCGAGCCGAGTCTCACCGTTTCGACTTTTCTACGTAACGGTCCGTTTGTGATCATCGATTGCTCTCGCTAAAACGAATCCGTCAAAAACGCCACCGTGGATGTTAGACTAGAATTCGACTGCATGGAGAACGTACCGCCGAATACCTCCGCGTACTGTCTTATCATACACGACCGCGTGATTGAGTACAACCCGTTGACGAACTTGGTGCGCAAAATAGTCTGAATGTTCGCGGCAACGTCAACGTAAATATTTTCTCTCTCTTTCCATCAATCTCCGATACAATTATTGAGAGGGGTAAGGGAGGGGGGAAGTATAAATCAGAGTGTCGCGAAACGGTTTGCAGAGTTGCGCGTCATTCCTTTCGATTGACGCATCGACGAGCGAGAGAAAGATAAAGAAATTTCGTCATGTCCGTACCAACGTTTGTGGACCTGCAAGGATTCCTCGTCGGGATGAAATTTGTCGTGAAGGAGGTGGCGGTGCTGAGAAAAGGCTGCGTTCTGACGCATCACATCTTTAATTACCCCATGCCGTGGAATCTCCTCACAAAATCCGACAAATCGTGCGCTTCCTGGTTGATTCGCAATCACCATGGATTACGATGGGAAGACGGAAACGTACCGTACAGTATGGTAAAACGCCTGATTACATCGGCCGTGCTTGGTGTAGAAGAAGACAAAGAAGACGATGACGACGAGATGCCGACTCTCGTGTACGTCAAGGGATGCCAGAAACGAGAATGGCTGGTCGATCTGCTGGAGAATTATGCGCTAAAAAACTTAATTTGTCGAGACTCTGGATGCGCATTACGAAGATATCGAATCTTTGAATAAACTAGATGACACCAATACTATGCGATGCAAAAAACATAAAAAAAATTGCGCGTTACAAAATGTAATAAAACTATTTAACTGGTGGTCGCGCGCGACGCCATAAAGATTTGCGATCTTTTTTTAATAAATAACTTATATATAACTTTTTATAATGTTTTATTTCTTACTCCCCCTCCCCTCTCCAATCATCACCGTTAGAGTAGGCTTTACTTCTCCCTCTCCTAAAAAAAAATCCACTGCGCAGTTTCCTTTCCCCCACCACATCATTACTTTGAGAATTGTCGCGTATACTCGATTAATTTTATATGATCAGTCTTGTCGCGATTGCTCGTACTGACGGTCAACTTCTCAGAGTCTAGAGAGCGAAAATGTTCTCCTTTGAAGGATGCAATAGCAGCAGCAGCAGCAGCAACAACAACGGTGCAAAACGCATGAATACCATGAATTATTACGTGCCGATTCACGACGTTGAAACTCAAACGTATGAGAAGAAATGTAATAGGTAAGTTTTGTTTAGGATAAAAAAACATATAGAGCTTACCCCAGTTTTTATATCTTAGCAAATTGTAATACTTACAATAAATAAAACTAATTTCATATATTTTATACAGCATTTCGTTGGATCGTCGCGCGGTTCGTATACTCAGCAGACGATACGCGCTGACAGCTACGGAATACAAATTCCTCGAAATTGATATCAACGTGGGTCCACCGAGCTACGTGGAGATCGCCGTTGGAGATCCTCGCCGAGGAAAGGAACTGCTGTTGTCTCTCGAAACGTGGAAGGCACTATACGAGCAATGGCAAAATGTTCAGAATTTCTTTCGCAATGACTTCAAAGATATCCATAGTTTTATAAACGTTGGACCGCTAACGGTGAGAGTTTGTACGGTTAATAACATCAAACTCATACGTTTCGAATCTGCTAAACGTATGCTTGAGAATGACCGAATCGACGATGCATCGTATGTTCGATCTCGATCGATGCATCGATGCGAGATTCGATCGTTTGATCAGAATACTTGCGACGGTCGATGCAAAGTTTGCGCAGTTCTCCGATATTGCGTCCTCTGTGAAGGATCCCAAGGAAGCGTCGAATGTAATATACGCTAGCGATGCGTTCAATATGAATCAGATCGTCGATTGTGAGCTCGCAGCTTTAGTTTTTTAGTATGTAATATATATATATATATATATATATTATGTAAAAAAAAGAGTTAAATAAACAGGGTTTTTTTACAACTAAATGAACGATGTAATTTCTTTGCGTGCATGTCCATCCCTACCTATATTTTATCAAATGTTTACGACAAACATGTTCCAACAGGTTCAATGCGTTATCGGGTCAATCATCGTCCCGATAACGTCATTTTTTCCTTTGTTTTTTACGTACTGTGTCGTAAAAAATAGCGCAAAATTGTTTAGTTTACGCGATAACACCCCCCCTCTTTTTTCTCGAAAATGTTGTTTACGACGAACATGTTCCAACAGGTTCGATGCGTTATCGGGTCGATCATCGTCCCGATGACGTTATTTCTTCCTTTGTCTTTTACGTACTGCGTCGTAAAAAATAGCGTGAAATTGTTTAATCTACGAGATAACACCCCCCTTTTCCTAGAAAAATGTTGTTTACGACGAACGTGTCCCGACGTGTTACGACAGGTTCGATGCGTCATCGACAAAACACGCTCCCTACGCAGTGCGCTATTGAGTTAGTCTTACCCATTGTACGCCGCCTAACGGCGTCGTTGCGAACGAGGCCCCCGCGACCCGACGGACCCCGCGGCGCAACCGCGGACCTCCACGCGCCTCCGCGGACCCTCGCGGACCCCCACGCGGACCCTCGCTGACCCCCACGCGGACCCGCGGCGCGACCGCGAACGCGAACGCGGACCCTCTCCCCCCGCGCGAACCAGCGGCGCGGACCAGCGGCGCGGGTGAGTCATCCCGGTGAATCATCCAGGTGAGTCATCCCAGTGGTATGCCAAGGTCACCTCTTCCCCTCCCCTTCCCCTCGTAATCCGATACCCCTGTGTAACCCGATACCCCCCTCCCCTCACCCCCGCGAAATCCGATACCCCTGTGTAATCCGATCCCCCCTTCCCCCTCACCCCGCGAAATTCGTTACCCCCCTTCCTCACCCCCGCGAAATTCGATACCCTCCCTCCCTCATCCCCCTGCGTAATCCAATACCCCCCTTCCTCACCCCCTTACCCCCCGCGTAATCCGATACCCCACTCCTTCACCCCTTGACCCCCCGCGTAATTCAATACCCCCCCTCCCTCATCCCCCCTCGGAGCCTCCGGGGTGGAACTCCCTTATATACACTACTCGACTTTGCGACTCGCATTGTAGACCCAGCATAAGGGCCTAAGCAGAATGGATGTCTCGGCAATGTTTTATGCTTTAAGGTGGTTGGGCCATCAGAGCATGTCAAAGAAAAAAATCCGAATTAAAAATATGTTATAAAGAAAACCTAAATACGCTTAAATTTGCAATTTTGAGAAGATCTGACGTCTAGTTTTTGAGATATTAAATCTCAAAGTTGGTATTTTTAACATAGGTTTTGGAAATTGTACCGAAAACATAAATTTTTCGAGAATTTCACTCACTGTCTGTAAATAAACAAGTTCAAAAAACTGAAAATAACATTATTTGATTCTTCTAGCACTTGTTGAGTATAAAACAAAACCACGTTGACGTGCAATAAGGCCAAAAATTCAATCAAAAGTTGATGAATCGTCGCATTTCTTGTCGGCCTTTCGATCAGCTGTATGCGACGTGAACATGTGGCAACGCCGCGCAGTGTAGTGTTTTCTTTCCACAGCACTATTCTTTTGCAAGCAAATCTTTCGTCATCGACATTGTTTGTTACCTTCCATTATTTTTCAACATAAGCACAATACATAACCTCACTCAAACACATGGCACTGGCATGATAGCTGCGTACAGCGAAGAGATACAATGTCGCGACATTTCTCTTGTACGAATTTCAACTGAAGTCAAATCTTGAACTGTTTACATTTATCAGTAGATAAATTGATACATAATCGAATAAAAAGTTACATTATAAAATCAGTAATTATACAAGTGTCTAGAATATATCCATAAAAATGGTTTTTCTTAAAATAAAATTTAGGCCTTATATTGACTTATATATGGTACTAGCCCAACCACCTTAAGGCTTTGTCTTATGTAACGCACAATACTGTACAGTAAGACCACAGTATATACAGTAGCGCAACTCTCCTGATTTCTTGTTGTCTAAAATGGAGTGCGCATGCGCGAAATAAGTAAGCGCCCACTAACACCATCTGAATGTCGTTCTCTGAACTTCTTTCTCAATTGCTCTTCCTTTCTCCGTTCTGCTCTGCTCCCTCTCAGAATTTAAATGGTCAGTTCAGTAAATGCCTATCTGTATTGGAACAGAAATTTGGAGAGAATTAGCTCAATTACCCACTGAATGCTATTGAGAGTTGTTAGAAGTGTTTGAAAAACTCTGAATAACTACGTTTGTGATGAAAGTGAAAAGAGTTTAGGAGTATAAAGTGGTTACAAACCTCAGAAGGTAGGATAATTATTCATAATCATTGTACTTAAAATCAGTCATGCTTAAATGAAGAATATCGTTTATCTATTTATCTTGTGAAACTAACTCTGTGATACTCTAATATCTAGAAAAAATTGCTGCTTGATTCTACGTTGTCTACGAACGGTTACATTTCTGAAATACTTATTAAAATGCAAATTTCTGGCTGAAACAGACGTCAGATAATTCAGATATCGACTTCACAAAAGATAGTGGTGTCGATTTTGAAATGTCCAGCATGCATTTCACAATACAATACAATTTGTAAGTTATCATATAACAGCGTTTCATGATTTAATTCAGAATTTATATTAAAAGTAATGATTTTTTTTTCTTGTAGGGAAAGGCTCATGGTTGAAACTATAATACTTCCACTGTTTAAATTTTTAGTAAATTGCGGAAAGATAACATATTCTCTCAGCAACATATTTATCTAAAAAGATACAAGTACGTATTATACCATCTTACTTACAAAAAATTAATACGTCATTTAATATTAATGTGGCATATTATTAAATATTTTATTTTAATTAATATTGTTGCGGAATTTATAGATATCTCATTTCAATATAACAATAACAGCTAGTGCTCGGCGATGCACAAAATCTAAACGCAATACCGAGCGAGAAGGATTTCAAAATTTATATGATAGAAACAAAGCATGGAGATCCACATTCAGACACGGGTATTCCACCTTCTTTTGCGACAATAAAATCTGAAATGATTCTAGGCAAAAACCGCCAGTTTTTCATTGAAATGGGACTACCGACGAAAGTACATTTTTCTTTATCCCGGCTCAATCAACTTTATAACATACGGAATAAGGTAACTCAACAAAGAATGTATAACATATTCGTATATATTTTCAACAGTTCTAAATTATATCAATGTTCTAGGTATTATCGTGTTTTATTGATGACGACGTGCAAGTACCTACAGAGAAGAATAAACTACGGATATGGATTCGCAAAATATAGCAGTGCGCCGACGAAATCGAGGAAATTCAGTGTATCTGATTTACATTTAAATACAAGACAAGTTGTATTATCCTTGAAGACTGACACCGGAGCAGAAATTATTACCAGTTTAGCATCGTTAAACGGAAACCTATCGACACTATAGCTTCTAAGACTAGACAGAATATATTCAAATCTATCCATAGATTCTTTCATTGTATCTGCTATCTTAAATAAGAATATCAAAGTGCTATTAAATCCATGGTGTTGCAATTTCGTATGTGGATTTTTGTATGTGGACTTTTGCTTACTCGGATCAGAACGGCTCTTAGGAAAAATTTTATAAATTTATAAACGCAATGCTCAATCCGGCGTATGGGAATCATCGAGATAATATAATACATATGTCCATTATTCTATCCAGACACATTTTATATAAGCCATTTACTGCCAATTGATTGATGCATCGAAGTACATATAGACTCTCATTCGATGAAGCATTAACGGAACGCGCGGAAGCGCGTCCGAATTCCGAAATACAACGATCGTCGCTGCTTCTGCGAAGTAACAATATGGTTGTAGAATTTTGAATCGTTACTCGACCACTCTTTTGGGACACTTTTATATTTTTATAATATATCATATTAGGTATACATTGATTATTTTGCATATAAAATTTTATTTTGCATGTTTGTATGTACGATAAATATGTCGCTTTATATTATACGAATTGTTTGTTATAACAATTAATGATACAATATTTCAAATCTGTATACCAATTTAGTAATATAATCATTAATCGACATAGGAGTCATCGGATACTTCTATTTTATATTTTCCTATATTTATATTCCTAATATTTCAGTGTTTATAATCCTAATATTCTGTCTGTAACATCGGATAAGAAAGAATCCTTCATAATCTATCCGAAAACAGTTTCTGCATCAGAAAGAACATAAAATGGATTAGTATATACATTTCTTATCCTTCAAATACAAAGGAATTATTTTTCTATTCTATAAGAAATCGCAATGCATTCGAAATAGCGCTTAGATAGAGCTTTATTAGAATACTACCTAAACATAATTTCGAATATATTACGAATTTTTATGGAGTAGAAAAGTGATTTTTTTTTGTATCTGAAGAAGAACTCAGAATTGGTGACATAGAAAAGAATTTCTTTTAAACTTGTAAGAGTTGTTTTGGGACAGAAATTATATACGAAAAAAGTACTTTAAAAATTTTTTAAATCAAGAAGTTAAAAAGAATTCTTTTTTAATTCTCCGTGCTATCCGGAAACATATCGTCGTATTAAAATTAAAATTTCATTTATTGCATTTTAAATTAAACACTAATATAGCGTATCTTATTTTTATTTTGGATGCATAATTAAAAATTATTCGTTTATTTCATTTAATTTAATAAAATTATATTAAATTAAATATTTTATAATTATAATTGTTTTCTTATAAGTATAATGTATAAAAAATATTATATTTTGCTTTTTGGTTGTTCAATATATGTTATATAACATTATATTTTCTAATAATTTTCCTCAATACATTTATATTATTCAATCTGCAATCACATTTATATAATTTTATTTTTTCTTATTTTTGAATTTTTTTCCTTATTTTTAATAGATACATAATAAATATTTATCTTCATTATTTTTATTAAATGCAGATTAATTTCATGTAAAAGTGGAGTGAGAGCGAAGAAAGGAAGAGCAATTGAGAAAGAAGTTCAGAGAAAGACGTTGGGCGCGTAAAACCGCTCAATAGCACGTGATTGGCTCTTATACTTTTAGATCCAACGAATCAGCGTAGCGTGTCGATAAGACGACACTTAACAGTTGTGTCTGCTTGAACGTGGTCGTTCAGTTGGTGCTAGTGGGCGCTTACTTATTTCGCGCATGCGCACTCCATTTTGGACAACACTAACATCAAAGGCGCCGACAGAGAGTTGCGCTACTGTATATACTGTGGCAAAAAAGCTCTGTGTCCACGATACAAGAAATTGGACAAAGAAATTGAACCAAGTTCTTTGCGCAAGAAGCAATGTCTTGTATAGAAACAGATGGCGCTGCGATAAAAAACTGTGATGGAAATAATCGATTCTGGCTGCGGTCCACTTGACGCTACAAATACTTCGGAGCATTCTTCTTCTCCTCCTTCTTTCTTCATTGAAAGCCTTTGTAGCGTCAAGTGGACCGCAGCCTCTATTAACCGCCCGGTGCCAGTAACCTCAAAAAAGAAGGAAGGATCAAGATGATGCACGAAACGATGTGTAGGTTATTTTAATTAGGTTACTTTAATTATTTATGCAAAAAATGTTATTGCAACATTTTCATAATAACGTCATCTGTTATGTATTTTGATCAGATTTCTAACATATCTTTGTATATACACATATATAGAAATGTTGCACATGGGACACTTCCTACATCTCCGAGTGAAGAAGGTGATGCTGCACAAGAATCGCGTTTATCATTGCTTGCAAATCGTTACATCTCCAATTAGTGTTCTTATACCACACAATTTGCATGTTCGATAACGAAACGATTCGACGTCTTCATGAGTTTCGTGGCAATTGGTAACAAGGACTGGTATTTTATGTAGTTCCACGATTGCTAATGCTCCACGCCTGGACAACGTATCAACGCTCGATTCAGATTGTAACCCATCACGTGCTACTTGCCGTAGAGCCTGGCGTACACCGCAAGAACATAGCGCAAACATAAATAACGATACACAGTGAGTATTAAATACGTGAAACTTAAATACGAACTGGATTGCTTGCTCATACGTTTTATAGTCCTGGAAAATAACATGTATACAGTTTCAGATGCTTGTGACAATTTTGAAGAATGAATAGCTCAACGACAATGAACAAATTAAAAAAGTTGTTAACTCTTGCAACTTGCAACTATTGCTATGGCTGTAGAACATCATGAAAAGCAGTAAAAAGAACGAGAAAAACAATAGCGACGACGAACACGGAGATGGTGGACAAGAAAATGGATTCTACGAAGACGACGTCAATTAAGAGGATCGCTTCATTTAGCACACAGTGAACTTCTCTATGAAAATGTTGAGTCTTTTCATTCATTCTTCAGGATGGATCCGCGTTTATTTAACATTTTATTGGATAAAGTATCTCCATTTATATATTCAAAGACAAGACACAATTATGCGACAATGCATTCCGCCGAGTCAAAGATTATCTATAACTCTACGATACTTGGCTACTAGGGAATCATATCGGAGTCTAGAATTCACAACAAGGATACCTACTTGTACCTTATCACGCATCATACCTGAAACGGTCAGAGTAATCTACGAGATACTAAAAGATGAGTATTTGAAGGTAAATATTTAAACGATAATTTTTATTTTTTAGTACAAAATACATAAAGAATACTTAACGTAAAACACATAATATTATAGATTCCAGATACAGAAGATGAGTGGAATCGTGTTGCTGAAGACTATATGACACAATGAGATGTGCCAAACTGCATCGGTGCATTAGACGGCAAGCATATTCAGTTTAAAGTTCCTCTGAGCATATCGTTGTACCGTAATTATAAAGGAACTGACAGTATAGTCCTTCTGGCACTAGTAGATGCGAATTACCTGTTTCTGTACGTAAATGTCGGAGTAAATAGACGAGTGAGTGATGGTGGAGTTTTTCGAGACAGTGATTTATCTCGATTACTAGAGAGTCCTGCAAATCCACTGAATATTCTATCAAATAAACCACTCCCTGGGATGACTGAACTAATGCCATATGTTATTCTAGCGGATGCTGCTTTTCCTCTTCGCAACAATATTTTAAAGCTGTAACCATTCCGAAACATGACGCATAGTGAACGCATTTTCAATTATAGACTTTCTAGGGGTCGTAGAGTTGTAGAAAATGCTTTTGGAATTTTGGCAAACCGATTTTGTGTACTGCAAACTGTAATTTACTTACCGGTTGAGACAGTACAAAATGTAACTTTAGCTTGCTGTGCATTGCATAATTTTATAGGTAAAGCAGCATTTAATAGAATAACAGATGTCAAAGACATCAATTTTGACTCATCAATATATAATAATCAGTTACAAAGTTTACATGTAACTAATGTTCGTCCAAATCAAAATTCTCTTCATGTACGTTCAACGTTTAAACAATATTTTAATACAGTCGGTTCGGTTTCTTGGCAAGAAAATATGGTACAATAATATGAGTAATGAGATATAAGATATAAGTAATCTATATATATAATGAAAACGTTCCACAAACTTGAAGAAACGCATGTACGCCCGCGTATAAATATATAGTATATATTTTAGTATATATATATATATATATATATATATATATATATATATATATAATAAGTAATATATAAGTATATAATAATAATAAGTATATTAAGTATAAAATTAAGTGTAACTAGAATATTATATAATAGTAAGTGTATCAGTAATAAGTAGTAAATAATAAGTATATAAGTAATGAACTAATGAGATGTAAGAGATATAAGTAATAAGAATTAGCTCAGGTAACAATACTTGAAACAATAATTAGGTCGTCAGAATAATTGTAGACATATAGCTCCAATACAGTTATACTTTTTATTTTTTAATACCATTTTTTACAAAAAACTTTGTTCAGCATAAGTGAGCGGCATTGTGAGGAAAAAACAAAGAAACATTAAAATTTGAACATGTATGTAAAAATAAAAATAAACAAATGTAATTGATATAGTTTGAAGTTATTGTTAATCATTTTCATTGCACAGCACTGTCTATATCCTGCGCTTCTTGAACGAGATTTAAAATATTAACTTGTAGTCTCCGTAAACGTCGTCTGTCTTTTATGCACTGCATTTCTGACTTCAAAAATAATAGCCAATGATAAAGACCAGCGTCTTCTTCCTTTCCTTCCTGTTTCTGATCATCTTTCTTTATGTCTTTCAACGCAGCGTTGATGTTTGTCCAAAATGCTTCGCTAGTATTTTCGTTTGGTTCTACTTTTTTCCTTTTGCTTCCTTTACCCGATGTGAGCTGCGAACCTGACGCACTGGAAGTTTCAGAATACACACTCTGTGTTTCGATAATTTCTTCTGTTTCATTATGTGGAATAGACGTCGTTGCTGAAGAATTTGTAGTCTTGATAGGGGTTGAATTACAAAAATCTGTAAAGTAAGACTTTATAGTCATGGCTTGTTGCAAAATAAAAGATTAGTGCGTAAATTTATGTTATACCAGTAATTTTTAATACATATTCAAATAAATAATGGATTTGATTTTACCTTTTCTTGATATATTATGGCTGTTATTTGATCTCAATACTTGTTGTACATCCGTGAAAAATAAGTCATCTATATTCTCATCGTTTTCGCATTCTTGAGAGGATGTAGATGTATCAACATATGATTTTGCGACAATATTTTTTGATACAGAGGATTCGCCTTTTCTGGATGCTACATGAGGTGCCAAGAAATTTAATTCTTCAAATAGCCACCAAGTTGGTTTATATACGTCATCTGCACCAGCTCCGCTCGATTTAGATTTTTGAATTTTATTAATTTGTTCCAAGTATTGTGTTCTTAAATTAGCAATTTTTTTCTTTATTACATCTACGGTAACCACACAACCACTCAGTTCGAGGAGCTGCTCAGCTATTGTTTGCAGAGCTTTCAATCTTTTATCTCGATTATGATAATCTCCGCTCTTTTGTACGTATAAACAAGGATGCGCGGCACGGGGCGTAGCCGCGTTGAAACAACCGCCTGAAATTATACTACACGCGTTGTTTACCGCCATTCGCGCGATGTCTGGCCTTAGTTTCCCGCTAATGATTCATATGTTTTTGTATTATTTGCGTGAAATATAATCTGCTTACTCTTGGTCATTAACGAACTTGTGTGTCGTTGTGTTACGACGCTTCCTTCTCCACCTCACCTCTTTTCGGCGCTGACTTACGCCTGAGCTCGGTGACAGGCCCATTGAGGACCGGTGAGCAATTTGCCGATACGTTGTGCGCGGTCTATCATCGCACCTGGCCGCCCAATCATAAAGGATATCGGCTCCAAGACCTTAGTAAATGACAAAAATTACGGAGTAAGATAATACGGACTCAATGTATCCCCCTTTGAAGACTAATGGGCGTAAAACTGGCGGAGGGGAATAAATAGGAGGAAAGAAGGAAAGGAAGAGAAAGGAATAGGGGAGGATACCAAGTCCAGGAAATAAATGGCAGTGCGCGGGACGTGCCCCCTCCAGGTCTACGATAAACACGTTGAAATCAAAAAGAGGAAAATCGCGGGACGGTTGTTCCCACCTGATAGGCGGTAGATATATCATGCTGTGGGTAGGGAGTGAAGGGAGGATCTTTGAGTGTGTTACGGATATTATGGTTAGGTGCTTACCTAGTTCCTGATTAAATTAAGATAATAAATTAATGCGTAATATAATGTGACATAATATTTTTGGAAATTCGGACAGCAGGCAAGCAATGCAAAGGGGTGGTTCGCGGAGAAATAGGGTGAACAGCGAGGATAAACGCAGAACGACCCAAAAAAACCAAGGACACGGGGGCGATAATGGGCGAATGGGTGGGCGCAAAAATAAAACGAGCTGGAGAATATTGGGGTGAACATAATGGTCTAGGAGATATGATAGCAGAGGTCCTTGAACAGGGATTCAATTGGTGCCGCCAGTCTTTTCAAGGAAGTACCGTGGAAAGAAGACAAAGCGAGCAAACAAGGTGGGAAAGCTAGGCGGAGAGGTAGGCGAAATGGACGTCAAGAAACTAAAGGATTCGATGACCAAGGCGGGGGGAACACGTAGTGGGCGCAAGAAAAAGGGCGGGGGGTAGCGGTACTAGGCGGGATTTTGCTAATATAAATGCTAAGACAATGACAAAGGAGGGCGAGACAAATCGGGTGTGGATAAAATTCCCCGCTGCGCGTTGCGAGGGAGCGGCACGTATTATAAACACACACAAGCAACGGGACCGAGGCGGCGCGTCGGGAAGAACAACAATAGGAGATGGGCCCGGAGGTGCACCGGAATAGTCACCATGCGGGATTTTGCCCAGAAATATATACGAGGGGACATAGGGATGTATTGTCCGGTACTAACATGAAGAAACAGTGTAATGTTATCTGGGCGGTCGGGGAAAGATCTTTTGTAAATTAATGTTGACAGGTTTAATGTATGATAGTGGACAAGGAATGGGGACACGGAGGGTGTGAATAAGGATTGGGGGTAGCCAGAAAATCTAATCTGCGAAAGGGAGTCACCAGGTGCTGATAAGCACAGAAGGGGGTGGGTTCCTAAATGGCAACAATATCATTAAACATGCGACGGAAAAAAAAATTTATCACGAGGACGCGAACAATAGGAAATAACAGTCAAACTGACTTTCACAATCACCTTATAAAATATGAGAACGAAATTTATTGCAAGCGTGCATGTGCTGACATGCAGCCGAACGCGATGCTACTTTGTTGCGATGCTACGTTTGCGATCTCAAACAATTTGGAACAATGGAGTATTATGACAATCTGTGCAAAATTGAACGTTCATTACCTCGTACGGTTCAGATAACCTGTGTTATTCGTGTATGATCGCTGCACCAGACACTGGTGAGCACATACGTGAATGTCGTGAATGGATAAAACTAATCAACATCTACTGTCCGGACAAGGAACGAACGTGAGATGTAAAGCGAATGGTGAATGGGAACCAAAACCTATGCGACGTGTTCCAGGTCCGCTCACGATAAATATTTACATAAATGGTTATATTTATGGAAAAAATACAAGACCTTTTTTGTAGATCGTAAAATTTTCTACAAAAATGTGTATTGATTATTTCATAATTTTTTATAGTCAATATGATACAAAATTTATAAAAAGCAAAAACAAGTTTTATAAAATTTATTAAAATTTACTTTGAATATCTTTTGAACGGTTGAATTTATGAAAAAATGATGAGATCTTTTTTGTAGAGCGGTAAATTTACTACAGAAAATCTATGTGGCGCAATGCTGTATTACTGTTTGTTAGATAGTTATAAAAAATTTTTTATCTCACTAAATAAAAAATAAAAAATTGCGATAAGCGACCTGTTAATATTAATATTAAGGGCTAAAATTTTAACAGGTATCTTATTTTACCTTCCTGGAAGTATATATGCTATTCGTAAAATGAAAAAAAAGTTGCCCCAAAATGACACCCTAGTGCACAGGTAATTGTCGCATTGCTTATAACTTATAATTAGGAGCAAAATTTTGCTGTATAAGGTGAGTTGCTAGAAATAATTTGCACCTCAAAGCAGTTATTCTGTCATTGAAGCATATTAATTTATAATCAATTAAATGCATATTACTTTTAACGTTTCGACCGAATTCCGGTCCTTATCAAGTGCTTTAGGTTACATCGATCCGCATAACAAATTTACATGCATCGTTGACGTGGTGTCCTGACAACGTCAAGACAAACGCAAAACTAAACAAAAGACAAAATAATACATTTAACAATAAAAAACTATACAAAATCGTCATAATATCGCGCTGGTCAAAAACAGTAAATTAATTAACACTGTAAAAATCAGTTAAAAACTTACAATTCTTATGCGTTCCAAAACAAACAGTGAGATCAAAACGTCACAAGCCATATCGAGGCACAACGTCCGAACAGTAAGACAGTCAAAGCGAAATGAAATTGTCAAACGAAATCCGCGGATAGCAAAAGGTGCTCTGGTGGGAAAAACGAGCAGAACCGAATATACAGGGCCGACTAAGTAATACCAATGACACGGTTATAAATAGATGGCAGGCTCTCAGTATCGTTTTGTAAATTGATTGTGCAATCATGTTTTTTAATGAAAACTTACACCGGCTGCAGTTGAACATATTACTTTTATATCAAAATTTGTTTTTCTCGATTGTCATCAACAAGATTCACTCTTTATCTATACATTTCTCTCGATTACTGTAATATATTTATATTTTCCCTTTTTATAAGTTAAAACTAGCAGAGAATTCTGCGTTTCATGTAGTCGTTTTTCTGAGAAATATGTTCTTACAAACACTTAAAACGAAAATTCGTATTTTTTAAAAGAAAAATCAAACAATTGATTACGCACTGAAGTTGTGATTTTCATATAAAGGAAAGATATATAGCACCGATATATTAAGGCTGTATTCGATATTTACTGCAATTACTGAAAATTTATAGTTTACGTTGTAACCGAACGGAGGAGTGATATTCCCCCCGATTTAGATTTAGGTGTCACCGACACGGTCGCCACTCGATTTTAACCCCCAAAACGAGAAAGGATAACGCTAGATATTAGGATTTTCCCAACCTTTCGACGCCTCGCTGATTCCTCTTTCCTTGTTTCTGTTTCAGGTCGCCCCGTTGCCGCTGGATCTTGGATCGTCGATGGACCAAGCACCTCGGACCTCTTCTGGACTGCAGCTGTGCACCGCTGACTGTGTCTCTGGATCTGCGCTGGACCGACTTAGGATCTCCCCGAACGGACTTGGGATCGCCCACAGGTAAGTATCAGGATCAGGTAAGTATGTCTTTTAGGTAGGTTACCCGCACACGAATAAATTTGAGTACTCTGATTTCTTTTAGCAAATAAAATATCATCTATTTTATTTTAATTCAGGTTGTACAAATTTCGCGTGACCGACTTAAGATTTAACGCGTCTACCGCGGGATATGTTACGCAGAGTCTAAGTGTTGATCGTAAGGTTCTCAAGACCGAATCGACTGTACTTGTTGAAGCTCTAGCGCGGAATCCTCGATGCTTGGGCTTCGCTTGGGCTCCCGACTTCGGAGCTGCCTCCCCACTTCGGCGTGGCTCCGCCTCTTCACATCTGTTGCACACCTGTTCGCCTTACAATGCCAGGTGCCACACATCGCTTCCGCGTTCCTTTGAGGCAGATGTTGCCTCGAACAAAAGGCCTATTGTGTCTTATTATTCGCCTTCCTATTATTCGGGATAATGGCTCTCGCAATAACAAGTTTTTCATCTTTCTCGAACATTCCTTCGAGAATCTACCCGGTGTCCCATTTCCATTAATTCGTAATTAATTATTCGTTCATCTGGATTTTATCCTTAATTTTCGCGGTAGAGATGGGACCCCGCGTTTACAATGGATTACTTATAGCTAACGCTTCGCTCGCTGTTTCGTGAAGCCTCGTGGTATGACCACTGGTCACTTGTCGCATACATTGGTCTATCGTTCTGTGTGGGCTCGTTTACTTAGCCCGCGACGGTTGTATTCTCGTTTCGATTTTACCGCTCCGGCTTTTCCTCCGTGAAATCCGTTTACCATTTTCCTTGGTAACTCGATTTCGCGAGTTCCATATTATTCCTATCGGTTGCCGATGTCCACGGTGTTTTCGCGGCCTACTTATCCCTATGTCGTTCTTAATTTGTCCTGCGACCTCGTGGTTCGCGTGGTTCTCTTACCATCCCGTATGGTAATGCGATCTCGATACCTATTATTTCGCTATGTTACCTATTCGCGGTAATCCTCTTTTCGAGGTGTTCTAATTACCCTCGCGTCATACCTTTATTGCTCGCGTCGTTTATTTACCCGATGTGCTTACCATTGCCCGTGGTAAGCCGATTTTCGTTTTCGCATACTTTGTCGGACTTTTGTTGGTGGCTTTACGTTATTATTCATCTCCGTGATTCGCTCGCGTTAATTTTATCCCGATTCGCTCGGTGGTTCTGCTTCTTTAGTTACCCCCTAGTACGTGTGAACGCACCTTTACCGCGCGTCAGTGGCTCTCCTTCCCTTCAGGGGTTATCTAGGTGAGTCTCCCCGCGCTTTTTAATCTTTGTTCTTAACTTATTGTTTTAGTGTTCGCTGGGTACTCGGGATAAATTATATTTCGCATTTTATATTATCAAGTCACATTAAACTCTTTTATTTAGTGCAAATAAACATTTTCCTCGTTCGGACGGGTTTCCATAAACTTAAACCATAATTGTTGTTAACGCAACTAAAAGTAAAGCATAGGAAAACAAACGCAACTCTGAATGTCTCTAATATAAGAAATATACTTTCTTGTGCCTCGTCTTTTGACACTTAATCTACTATCTTTTAATCCTTAAGCCTATTTATTTTATTATCTACATTTTTACGCATAGGCGCCTCAAATGGTCGCCCCGCGTCGCATGGCGCTCAATCGCTCCGCCATTGTCGCTACGTTCAACTTTGCCGTCCGGACTACACGCCGCTGGGCCTGTATGATCTCCGGGCTGGCTCGTCCATCATTGTCTCCGGGTGGTGACGCCAGTCTGTACCCCTTTTCTTCCTGATCGTATTTCACCAAGGGGTGTAGCAACACTACATCCCCCATGATCCTGGGTTGTCTCTTGGTGTCGTCGTTAGTCGTCGGCAATGCAGCTGCCGGCTGCATACTCCCCGTCAGCGGGGATTCGAGGTGTCCCGAAGAGTCTCCGCTCTCCAGTTCGATTGTCGACGACTGTTTCTGTTTTTTGAGCTGGCGTTTCTTGCGCCGGACCGCCAGTTGTTCTTCGTGTTTAATGTTTAGGATCGCGCGTGTTTTGTTTTTCGCATTCCTCGCCGCCGCGCGCTGTATTCGCGTCGCGCTCCGAATTTTCGCACGCACCGGGTGTCTTGCGCGTTTCGTACTTTCCACTGGGTGTGTTCCTTTTGTCCTCTCTTTCGCAAACCGACCTTTACTGTCGCGCCGCTTTAGTCTAGTACGTAATTTAGCTCGCCATTTTAGTGTCTTCGGGTTACGCGGTTTTCGCCGTTTCGGTAATTTTTGCGCGCTCGCGTGATTCTTTTGGACGCGTTCGATTGTTATTTCTTGTTTTATAGTTATCTCCACTGACCTTTCCCTTTTTATTTTCAGGTTCAGCTGTTCTTTCTCCGGGATGCCCTCATCGCCGTCCTCGTGATCTGGATTGTCCTCGGCTTGCATTGGTTCGTCATCGCCTCGTATGAGTTCATCCTCATGTCGCATGGGTTCGTCCTCTTCTTCGTCGTGGGATTCCTCCAGCTGCTCGCTCACCGGGGTAAGTACTCCATTCCTCCTTCTGGTTGTTAGGAATAGTTTTCCTCCCCTTTCCATGCTACTGTGCGCTCGGATTCCCTGACAGAAGTCCTCGTAATCTACGGTGCTTGCTTCGCTGTCGTCCACGTCCATCCACATGGCGTTTATCCACGCGACGTCTGGCTCGTCCGACTCAGATATCTCAATGACGTCGTCTTGCCCTTGGACGTCTCCTCTATCTTCGTCGTCAGATGACAGTAGCAATCTGTCTAGAATCGCTCTCCAGCGTTCCTCCGGTATGCTTTCTTCTTCTCGCTGGCTTGTGTCGCTCAGCTCCACGGTACGGTCTCTATCCCGTTCGTCCGGATTTGCGTTTTCAATTATCCACACGTCGTCTTCTTCTTCTGATTCGTCTGGTTGGTCAATTGACTGTTCGCTGGTTTGCTCCGATTCGGCCTCCACGTCACTTTCTATTCCTCTCGCTTCACGTCGTGTCTCGCTCTCGCGATCGGCTAGCGCACTGTTTTGTCTTCTCCCGTCGTCAGCGCTTCGCTCCTCGACGTCCCCACCATCGTCTTCGTCGTTCCACCTCTCCGTGCCGTACCAATCGTCCACGTCACTGGGTGTCTCGGTGGCGTATGCATCTTCGGGTTCTTCCTCTCTTTGGTCGTCGCTTTCGGATCGTCTGTCGTCATCGGACTCCCCGTCATTGTCGTCTTGGGCGCGTCCGTCGACAGATTCTTCTTCCTCGTCTGACGTTCCTTGTGCGTCGGACTCCCCGTCATTCTTGACTTGGTCCGCTTCGTCGGGTCGCTCGTCACCCTCGTCAGCCGGTTCCCTCTCCTGCAATTTTGCTGTTCTATGAGGTTTGAGCTGTCGGGCATTGAATACTCCTATCGTTTGTCCGTCTAGGTCCTCGTCTAGGGTTCGTCATCGCCTTCGTCGTGGGATTCCTCCAGTCGCTCGCTCACCGGGGTAAGTACTCCATTCGTCCTTCTGGTTGTTAGGTATATCTTTCCTTCTCTTTCCATGCTACTGTGAGCTCGGATTCCTTGGAAGAAGTCTTCATAATCCACGGTGGTCGCTTCACTGTCGTCTACGTCCATCCACATGGTGTTTATCTACGCTCCGTCTGGTTCGTCAGAATCGGATAATTCGATGACGTCGTCTTGTACTTGGACGTTTTCTCCACCTTCGTCGTCGGATGATAGCAGCAATCGGTCTAAAATCGCTCTCCAGCGTTCCTCCGGTATGCTTTCTTCCTCGCGGTGGCTCGTATCGCTCAGTTCCACGGTACGGTCTCCATTTGGGTTGCCGTTTCAATTCACGTTCTCCACTAGTTGGACCTCGTCTGTCTCCTCCGGTTCGTCCGGTCGGTCGATCGTCTGTTCGACTAATCGTTCCGGCTCAATTTCCACGTCACTTTCCGCTTCTCTTGTCTCGTGGCGTGTTTCACTCTCGCGATCGGCTAGCTCACTGTCTCGCCTTTGTGTGTCATCGATGCTTCGCTCCTCGACGTCCCCACCATCGTCTTCGTCGTTCCACCTCTCCGTGCCGTACCAGTCATCTATGTCGCTGATTGTTTCAGTGGCGTATGCATCTTCGGGTTCTTCCTCTCTTTCGTCGTCGCCTTCGGATCTTCCGTCGTCATCGGACTCCCCGTCATTGTCGTCTTGGGCGCGTCCGTCGACGTCTTCCTCCTGCTCGTCTGACGTATCTCGGGCGTCGGACTCCTCGTCATTCGTGACTTGGTCCGCTTCGTCAGGTCGCTCGTCACCCTCGTCAGCCGGTTTCCTCTCTCGCAACTTTGCTGCTCGATGCGGTTTGAGCTGCCGAGCGTTAAATACTCCTATCGTTTGTCCGTCTAGGTCCTCCACCAGATACGCGTTTGGCCTTATGATCCGTTGTACTCGGTATGGCCCTCCGTACACCAAGTGTATTTTCCTCGTCAGTTTTCGACTAGCGTCTGATCTTCGGTGGAGTTTCACCCAGATTCGTTGTCCCTCTTCGTATGCGGCCGTCCCGTGCTTGTCAGCTTGCGCTTTCCGTTTTCGTGCCGCCTCCGTGAGTCGTTGCCGTGCTCGTTCGACCTTGTCGGCCCAAGGTTGTTCTCCTTGGTCTTCTTGAGGAATCAGCGCGGGATGTATCGCGCTTAAATGTCCGGTTTCTCCGTTATTCAGCTCCACCGGTGTGAAGCCGTGTGACGCGTGTCGGGTGTGGTTTATCACTTCCTCCGCGCGGTCAATTATTCTATGCCACGCGTGCTGGCGCTGGCTGCTGTATGCGCGTATAATTCGCCCTAACTCGCGCATTACGCGTTCGACTGGATTCGACTGGGGATTATATGGCGACGTTCGCCTAACCGCGAAACCCTTTTCGGCGGCAAATCCTCGCCATCGCTCCGTGAGGAATCGCCCTCCATTATCGGTTAGGATCGTTTGCGGTATACCTATTTCGCGAAAGAATCGATTTTCCAAATTTTGCGTTATTGTATCAAGTTTTTGGTCCTTCATCGGAAATAGTCGTACGAACTTGGAAAATTGATCCATGATTACTAGAACGTATTTATATCCGTGATGCGTAGCCGGTAGTGGACCGAATATGTCTAACGACAACGTTTCTCCCGGTGCCTCCGGTAATTCGTAGTATTCGGTTCCCACTGTCGGTCGCGTATAATATTTCGTCGCCTGACAGGTCTCGCAAGACGCTACTACATCGCGTGCAACGCGTTCAAAGTCCGATCCGTCAAAGTATCGCCGCAAGAAATCGCATGTTTTGTCTGTGCCAAAATGTATCAATAGTTGATGAATTTCTCGCGTGATTCTCCACGTGATCGCTCGCGGTAGCGCAATTTTTTCGCTCCCCTCGCGTTTGATTCGTACGAGTCCCTCGCGTTCGTATATCGCTTCCGGATTAATCCGCATCGCCTCGCGTAGCTTTTCTTCAGCATTTTGCGCTTCCCTGATTATGGCTATCCAACCTCGTGTGTCGTTTCCCTGATTCACGTCTCTTATCAAAGCGATTCTTTTTATTTCGTTCGTCGCGTCCGCGTTTGTCGCTTTTCGCGAGAGCACGTCCGCTATCTCGTTTTCTCGGCCCGGCAAATGTTCGATTTCTAGGTCAAATTCCTGCAGGAACGCGAACCAACGTGCGATTCGGCTATTGTTTTGTACGCAGGTGCTGAGGAACTTTAACGCTTGGTGATCGGTGTGCACGCGCACGTGTCGTCCTATCAACAACGTATGCCACTTACGTAGTGCCCATACCAGAGCCAGACACTCAAGTTCCGTGACTGTGTAATTTACTTCAGCCCCTTTTAAACTTCGACTCGCGTATCCTACCGTCTGTCGCGTTTCCGCCTCTGCGTTTGGTTGGTATTGGTACAATCTAGCCCCAAGACCCGTTCGCGCCGCGTCCACGTATATTCCATATTTCGCGTCCGGCCTAAATAGATACAGGTCTGGCGCTTCGCGGAACGCCTGCTTAATTTCATTGAAGGCGCTTTGTCGTTCCGTTGGCCATTCGAACTTTTGCCCCTTTTTTAACAATTCCTCCAACGGTTTTGTTAATCGCGCTAAGTTTTTTATAAATCTACGGTCCCAATTTACGAGTCCTAGAAACGATTGTATTTGTTTTTTATTTCGCGGTCTCTCGAAGTTGGCTATCGCCTCGCGTGTTTCTTGGTTTATTTCTGCTTTTATTTCGTTGAACGTGTGTCCCAAGAATTTTATCTCTTCTCTCAGGAATTCACATTTGTCTCTATTGAGTCTGAATCCGGCTTTCTCCAACTTTGTCAATACCCACTCGAGGTGTATCATGTGCTCCTCCAATGAATCTGACGCTATCAGAACGTCGTCTAGGTATACCAACAAGAAGTTTTGGTCACCCAGGGCTTCGTGCATCGCCCGTGTGAACGACGCTCCTGACGTCTTCAACCCAAATGGCATTCGTTTGAATACGTAGGTTTGGCCGTCAAATAGGAAACCGGCATATTGCCTTGAATCTTTCGTGAGTGGAATCTGCCAAAAGGCATAACTCACGTCAAGCGTGGAAAATACTTTTCTCTTTCCTATGCGTCGAAAGATTTCCTCGATCGTCGGTGGTTGCGCATGATCGTTTGCCATGTTTTTGTTGATCTCTCGCGCGTCCAAGCATAGCCGTATGTCGCCATTCTTCTTAATAACCACTACCAGTGGGTTTACGTATTGAGTCGCTTGTTTCCTCACGATTCCTTCTCGTTCGAGTTGCTTGATATATTTTCTCACACGATCCATGTGTATTTCCGGTATCGGGTAAGGTTTCTTTTTGTACGGGCGCGTCACGTTCATGTCAATTCGATGTTCATAATGGTTCACCCGACCTATCTCTCCGTTGAACAGCTCGGCATGTCTGTCCAAAATTTCTTGCAATTGCTGTTTCGCCTCTTCTTCGCGTTCGATCGCATTCACGCGTATGATTGGATTAATCGATTTACGGAACTTGACGTCGATTTCGTCGTCACAAGCCAACATCATCCTGTATTTTACCAGAAAATCGATTCCCAATACTATTTCGTATGCCAGGTTCTCCACTATGAAGAATTCGTGCGTGTATCGCTCGTTTTTGTACTCGAATACTATTCGTACTTTGCTGGAAATAGTGGACCCTTTCTCCGAGAATGCTCCTCTCAGGGTAAATTTCTTAATCGGTAACAATTCCATTTCTTCATTCGATTCGCGCAGTTGGTCGTAAAAGGCACGGGTCATCGCCGTGACCTGCGCTCCTGTATCAATAAGCGCTTTAGTACTGCATCTGCCGAATCTCATGTCGATCATTGGCACGTCCGCCTGATCGACTGCTTTCGCCTGCTCTTTCGCCATATCTTCGTCGAGTTCCCGAACGATTTATCGCGTCCGAATGATGTTTACCGGGCTCTCGGTGACTTCGCTCGGTACCTTTTTGCCACCCGCTATGTTGCTCGTGCCTTTGCCGTTGCGTATTATCGCGCAACACGCTTTCTCGTCCGCGTACTCTCGGTCGTCCTCGCTCGACTCGATATCGCTTCTCTCATCTTCTTCTTCATGTGTTGACTGGTCATCGTTGTGACCTACGGCTGTGATCGCCGCGAGTTTTCTTCCGCGATCGTATGAATTTTCTGCATTCTTCACACACGACGATTTGTTTGAACCGCGTTCGCGCTTCGCTTCCGCCTCGCGTTCCCGCGTGTATCTTGTAACTTTGGGTTTCCCATCGTCGTCTCCGCTGTCTGGCAGCTCGACGATGTCGACCGCGCCCTTGCGCCGCGCCTCTGGCGAGTCCGTCTTCCGCCATCCTGGCGATTTGTTGTACGACGACTGTCCCTTGTTCGCCGTGTCGCGTCTGGCTGAATTGTTGTAACGTCCATCTACTTTTTGGTCGCTCGCGCCTCCGCGATTGGTCGAATTCCCCTTTTCGGCTACTCTTGCGTTATTTGTGCGGTTACTCCCGCTACTCTCGTTTGCGCATCGCGCATCTGCGCGTAACTTTCGCGTTTCTCTTTCGTTCTCTATGGTGTCCAACATTTCCACCATATCGTTGACCGTCTTTACCACAGATGGTCTCAACTCTCTAGACACGTCTGTATCAAAGTGTTCTCTGACGGTTTGGACTATTTCTTCGTCCGTCATTGGCGGTAACAGTGTCTTGGCTTGGCGGGCCACGCTCAAAGCGTACTCCGCCATTGACATTTGGTCTTCTTTAGCTCGGTATTTTCCAAAGTACACGCGTTGTCGAAACCGCATCTGTGCTTGGCATCCCCAATACGTCTGCGTAAACAAGCGTTTTATTTCGGTTATATCCTCCGCCATCTGAAGCTCAAACCATTGACTGGCTGCCCCACGCATGCATCGTCCAAAATAGTGCAACTGTTCGTCTTCTGGAACGTTTTCGTACAGTGCCAATTTTTCAAATTTTTGCAAAAATCGCATCGGATTTTGCTTATCGCTTTTTCCTCTATATGTCACCTCGTCAAACGGGTTTTTTATCCAACCCCCTCGCGGAAGTCGGACCCCTAACGGTACTAACTCTTGTGGCGCGTAGCGTCGCGCGGGTTCCTCGTCGAAGACACGGGAGTCTATTTTTTCCTTCGACCGTCTTCCGGCCGATAGCTCGCGTCCGCTCCGATTGTGTTCGAGCAACTCACGATTTTCGCGCGCCTCTACTCTCAATTGTCGCATCTCTTCCGTCATTTGCTGAATTATTCAGACTAATTCCGCATTTTGTTGTCTCATCGCATTGATGTCGACCATATTTCGCGGTGGTTCGTTAATCAAGTTTAATACTTGGTTACCATCGCTTTCGTTACCTTGTAACGCGTTTTCATTCGGCTGCTGTGCCTGTGCCATTTCGTCCTCTTCGTCCCGATAGACGATTATTGGAACACGTTGAGTTTGATTCTGACTCGCGTTTATTCTGGCGTTCTCCAGAATTTGTTCTTCTGGCGTTGCCGTTCCTCTAGATCGCGTTTTCACGCCTACGGGTGTCCTTTGCAAATTGGGCATGCCCGTCTGGACTTTTCCCCGCGCCGCTTTTCCACGACGCTCCTTTTTCGGCTTCGTTTTGCCGTTTTCGCGTACGTTCTCAACTTTTCCCGGTCACGATCACTTTCTTCGGCGCCCGTAACGCTCGTACGTTTTTAGCCGCGTTGTTTTCTTGATCGTGCGCCCGTTTTGGTGTTACGACCACGCGTACCCTTTTTCGCACGTTTTTTTTCAACGTTCGCGCGTCTCGCTTATTAGTGTCGCTATCCCGTAGCCTAACGAACGGTTTACCACGATTTTATTAGTTTCGGATATTTTCGATCCATTTCCGACCTTTTTCTGTCCCACCCGGTATGTAAAGCTGAAATGCCCGCTCGTCGCGGTTGTTGCCCCACCCGGTATGTGGTGACTTTCGGTCGCTGTGTTCGACTTCCGTATACCAGGTATAACGGGTGTCTAGATTGTTTTTCGAGATTTTCTCTCTCCACGCTATTTCCTACTGAAATTTTCGCGTTCTCTCTGCGCTTTGTGCCGATTCGCGTAGAATATCCGTACCCTTTTTTCGCGCGAATTGTTTTGTCACGATAATCCCTATTTTTCGCAACTTCGCGTCGTATTTGGCGCACGTTGTTTCGATATTCTTAACACGCGTGCTATCGAATGCACCTTTTCGCGCTACTAATCACCTTTGTTTCGCTACAGCACCTATGACTTTCGCGTACCGCCTTTGTGATACGACCTTTATGTGGCTTTGTGCTTAAGGCCTGGTGGACAACGTCGTACGTTCTCCACGCGAATTTTTTCGTCACGAATTTGCTGATGCTAATCGCGGCTTCGCGTCCTTTTCCGCACGTTGTTTCACGCTCCCACTGTAACTCCTAATTCGCACGCCTAATTTCGGTCTATGTATACTATCGTACGGATTACGCTTTCCGTCTTTACGCAAGAAACTACGGTTTCTTTGCAGACTATTATTCTCGATCGGTTCACTCTCGCGCTGCAGCTCGCACGCAATTCGATTACGCGTATCCTGTCACGGTCGCCATTTTATCAATGCGGGATTTGTTCCCTCCCGTGCGCCAGGCAAGCTATCGGTGCGTTTTTTAGACGCTACGTCTCCGAGATTTCAGGCTCACGCCATATCGTCACGCACGCACCACAACGCTCGATTTTCCCGTCGAATCCAATCTTTCTACTGTAACCGAACGGAGGAGTGATATTCCCCCCGATTTAGATTTAGGTGTCACCGACACGGTCGCCACTCGATTTTAACCCCCAAAACGAGAAAGGATAACGCTAGATATTAGGATTTTCCCAACCTTTCGACGCCTCGCTGATTCCTCTTTCCTTGTTTCTGTTTCAGGTCGCCCCGTTGCCGCTGGATCTTGGATCGTCGATGGACCAAGCACCTCGGACCTCTTCTGGACTGCAGCTGTGCACCGCTGACTGTGTCTCTGGATCTGCGCTGGACCGACTTAGGATCTCCCCGAACGGACTTGGGATCGCCCACAGGTAAGTATCAGGATCAGGTAAGTATGTCTTTTAGGTAGGTTACCCGCACACGAATAAATTTGAGTACTCTGATTTCTTTTAGCAAATAAAATATCATCTATTTTATTTTAATTCAGGTTGTACAAATTTCGCGTGACCGACTTAAGATTTAACGCGTCTACCGCGGGATATGTTACGCAGAGTCTAAGTGTTGATCGTAAGGTTCTCAAGACCGAATCGACTGTACTTGTTGAAGCTCTAGCGCGGAATCCTCGATGCTTGGGCTTCGCTTGGGCTCCCGACTTCGGAGCTGCCTCCCCACTTCGGCGTGGCTCCGCCTCTTCACATCTGTTGCACACCTGTTCGCCTTACAATGCCAGGTGCCACACATCGCTTCCGCGTTCCTTTGAGGCAGATGTTGCCTCGAACAAAAGGCCTATTGTGTCTTATTATTCGCCTTCCTATTATTCGGGATAATGGCTCTCGCAATAACAAGTTTTTCATCTTTCTCGAACATTCCTTCGAGAATCTACCCGGTGTCCCATTTCCATTAATTCGTAATTAATTATTCGTTCATCTGGATTTTATCCTTAATTTTCGCGGTAGAGATGGGACCCCGCGTTTACAATGGATTACTTATAGCTAACGCTTCGCTCGCTGTTTCGTGAAGCCTCGTGGTATGACCACTGGTCACTTGTCGCATACATTGGTCTATCGTTCTGTGTGGGCTCGTTTACTTAGCCCGCGACGGTTGTATTCTCGTTTCGATTTTACCGCTCCGGCTTTTCCTCCGTGAAATCCGTTTACCATTTTCCTTGGTAACTCGATTTCGCGAGTTCCATATTATTCCTATCGGTTGCCGATGTCCACGGTGTTTTCGCGGCCTACTTATCCCTATGTCGTTCTTAATTTGTCCTGCGACCTCGTGGTTCGCGTGGTTCTCTTACCATCCCGTATGGTAATGCGATCTCGATACCTATTATTTCGCTATGTTACCTATTCGCGGTAATCCTCTTTTCGAGGTGTTCTAATTACCCTCGCGTCATACCTTTATTGCTCGCGTCGTTTATTTACCCGATGTGCTTACCATTGCCCGTGGTAAGCCGATTTTCGTTTTCGCATACTTTGTCGGACTTTTGTTGGTGGCTTTACGTTATTATTCATCTCCGTGATTCGCTCGCGTTAATTTTATCCCGATTCGCTCGGTGGTTCTGCTTCTTTAGTTACCCCCTAGTACGTGTGAACGCACCTTTACCGCGCGTCAGTGGCTCTCCTTCCCTTCAGGGGTTATCTAGGTGAGTCTCCCCGCGCTTTTTAATCTTTGTTCTTAACTTATTGTTTTAGTGTTTGCTGGGTACTCGGGATAAATTATATTTCGCATTTTATATTATCAAGTCACATTAAACTCTTTTATTTAGTGCAAATAAACATTTTCCTCGTTCGGACGGGTTTCCATAAACTTAAACCATAATTGTTGTTAACGCAACTAAAAGTAAAGCATAGGAAAACAAACGCAACTCTGAATGTCTCTAATATAAGAAATATACTTTCTTGTGCCTCGTCTTTTGACACTTAATCTACTATCTTTTAATCCTTAAGCCTATTTATTTTATTATCTACATTTTTACGCATAGGCGCCTCAAATGGTCGCCCCGCGTCGCATGGCGCTCAATCGCTCCGCCATTGTCGCTACGTTCAACTTTGCCGTCCGGACTACACGCCGCTGGGCCTGTATGATCTCCGGGCTGGCTCGTCCATCATTGTCTCCGGGTGGTGACGCCAGTCTGTACCCCTTTTCTTCCTGATCGTATTTCACCAAGGGGTGTAGCAACACTACATCCCCCATGATCCTGGGTTGTCTCTTGGTGTCGTCGTTAGTCGTCGGCAATGCAGCTGCCGGCTGCAACGTCACATGTGTTATAGATTTTCAGTACTGGCAGTTTAGTACAATGAATTTTGAAACGCAGCCTATAATGTCAAACTATTGACAAACGTCGAGAGTCGTAAATTTAATGGACTTTCGATTTCACTATCCACATTAACCACACAAAAATCACTTTAAAATTGTATTACAAATATAATTATGTTCAACGTTTTCATTGTTTTTACATTTTTGATACTTTTATATTTGCAAAAATAGAACATTAAACATCTTATATTTTAACATAATAAATCTCTCTCTCTCTCTCTCTCTCTCTCTCTCTATCTATCTCTCTCTCTTATCTGACTAACAAAAGAATACCGCGCAGTACTTTGATCAGAACGAGAACTACTTTCAAGACTGTTATGTATTCTCGTTCTTAACTACACATTTAGCTATCTAGCTAGATATCTTGTTTACATATATTGATACATACTTATTATGATACGTTAGACCTGTCAGTTCTCAGAGATTTCCCAGGACAGTTAGACTGTTCTCCTTAAACCTCGTATTGAAGAATTTTCCAAAGCCACATCGTGTTAAGCATGTGTTAACCATAGCTAATTGTTCTAAAAGTTGTATTCTAATCGGCACACAATTTCAATATTTCGATTCAGATAGTACACCTTCACTTATTTCAACAAATATACAGCGTAGAGGTACGTTTAAATAATTCGTAAGAAGGAATTCGAAATATACATTTTTGCTCCTCTAATTTTGAAAAGATTATCTTCTAAAAATTATTGTCATCAGAAATTTAGTTCTTTTAATAAATATATTTAAATACATTTTTTGTTATTGTTATAAGCAATAACATTGCTAATATTGCTGTCTTTTCTTTTGTTGTCATAAAAAAAAGTTCAAGTTTACAATTTTATCTTAAAATCTTGTACTCAGAAATTTCAAATTTCTAAGTAAAAAGTTTCTGGTTTTATATATAATGTATCCTTTTCTTTCACTTTTTTATATGCTAAATGATATATATGATAGACAATGTTCTACGCCGCTTTAACGAACAAGATAAGTAGAGGAAAATGAGAAAATTTTGATAATTAATGTATCATCTTATAAAGAGACACATAACATATTAATATTATTGTGTTAATGGTTTAATAACATTTTATTATACTAAATACATTTAGGATAATAAACCATATTTTATACATATGGTAATGTTTATTGTTGTATTGTGTTAATTGTGTTATGAGTCATAACACGGTTTAGTTTTGGCACGGCAGTCATTTTAACAGATATGCCTCATGATTTTACATCAAGAGACACGGTAGTGTCTCGCGCCAAGTACACGCGAAGCGAGACCGCACCGTGACTCTTTTACGCGACGCGACGGGTTGCGAGTATACAAGATGTTGAGATCTCGATAACGAGTGAACGGATCAAGTTCTAAGTAGGCTTGATCGATAGCTTGGGGTCCAATTAGGGGGGGGGGTTTCTCTTATAATATTCCGCTACGTGCCCTACGAGCGGAGATATTGCGACGCAAAGTCCAAATGTCAAGATTTTTTTTTAAGATATTTTCTTCTACGTCGACCGCTTTCATTCATTTTTTTTTTTTTTATAACATACATGTAACAAACAGAGAACGTCACTTTCACTTTTTCGACATTGGTGGCGCAGGTATCGCCAGTTTCGATATCGCGCGCGTATTTCGAAATTAGGTCGATAGATATATCGGTCAGGAAGAAGATTTCTATTTAGGTAAATTAGGTAATAATATATATTTTGGGTCAACGGAAAAGAAGGTTCTCTACGCTTGGCAGAAAGTGCCGCTAGGGAATTTTTAAGTCGATTCTTATGAATCAAGCTTGATATAATATATATTGAGTCAACGGAAAAGAAGGTTCTCTACAATCTCTACGCTTGGCAGAAAATGACGCTAGAGAATTTTTAAGTCGATTCTTATGAATCAAGCTTGAATTCGATGTCTAGGTATCCCAGGTTGCCGATGACGAGGTCCAGATAGTGCGCTTCATAATTTTCGGTGTCCAGATGTAATCGTACGTTGAATTCGATATCTAGGTGTTCCAGGTTGCCGATGACGAGGTCCACATAGTGCGCTTCGTAGTTTTCGATGTCCAGGTGTAATAATACGTTGAATGCGATGTTTAAGTGTCCCAGGTTGCCGATGACGATGTCTAGATAGTGAGTTCCGTAGTTTTCGGTGTTTACGTGTATTAATACCTTGAATTCAATGTTTAGGTATCCCAGGTTGCCGATGACGAGGTCCTCATAGTGCGCTCCGTAGTTTTCGGTGTCTACGTGTATTAATACCTTGAAATTGATGTCTAGGTGTCCCAGGTTGCTGATGACGAGGTCCAGATATCGCGCTCCGTAGTTTTTGGTGTCTAGGTGTAATAATACCTCGAATTCGATGTCCACGTGTTCCAGGTTGCCGATGACGGGATCCAGATAATGCGCTTCATAGTTTTTGGTGTCCAGGTGTAATCGTACGTTGAATTTGATGACTAGGTGTCCCAGGTTGCCGATGACGAGGTCCACATAGTGCGCTCCGTAGTTTTCGGTGTCTACGTGTATTAATATCTTGAATTCGATGTCCACGTGTTCCAGGTTGCCGATGACGAAATCCAGATAGTGCGCTTCATAGTTTTCGGTGTCCAGGTGTAATCGTACGTTGAATTCAATGTCTAGGTGTCCCAGGTTGCCGATGACAAGGTCCACATAGTACGCTCCGCAGTTTTCGGTGTCTACGTGTATTAATACCTTGAATTCGATGTCCACGTGTCTCAGGTTGCCGATGACGGGATCCAGATAGTACGCTTCAAAGTTTTCGGTGTCCAGGTGTAATCGTACGTTGAATTCGATGTCTAGGTGTCCCAGGTTGCCGATGACGAAATCCACATAGTGCGCTTCATAGTTTTTGGTGTCTAGGTGTATTAATAATTTTAAATCTGAATGGGTGCGTTTAGCCGATACTCCGCTAGCCAAGCAATCGTGAGCAGTCGCTCGTTTTCGCTCGTTTCCTTTCCTTTTAATCCATTAGGTCAAAAGAGAGGAAACAAGCGAAAACGAGCGTCTGCTCACGATTGCTAGGCTAGCGGAGTATCGGCTGAACGCACCCAATGTAGGACACGTAGATATCGAATTCGAGGTATTAATACATGTAGACACCGAAAACTACGAAGCGCACTATGTGGACCTCGTCATCGGCAACTTGAAACACGTGGCCATCGAATTCAAGGTATTAATACACCTGGACACCGAAAACTATAGAGCGCACTATGTGGACCTCGTCATCGGCAACCTGGAACACCTAGACATTGAATTCAAGCTTGATTCATAAGAATCGACTTAAAATTTCCCTAGCGGCAGAATTAGAATTATGTCATGATATAATAAAAATCGCTAAATTAAAATTATGTCTAGACATAATAAAAATTGGGCGAAAATTATGTCTAGACATAATAAAAATTGCAAGTTTTTACTTGCACATTGTTTCCTCGTAGTTTTTAATTGTGCAAGTAGAAACTTGCACATTGCTTCCTCATAGTTCCTAAGTGTGCAAGTTTTTATTTTATTCGAGGTATAATTATCGGTATTTATTTGTTTTGGCTTCCTCATAGAGGAAGCTTTGTTAGCAAAGGTTCTGATTTCACACTTAACTCTTTTGGAGACTGCGTAAATAATTATATACATTCACTAAAAAATACTAAAAATACTTGTCCACTTAAAAACTAAAACAATACTTTATCGATAAGAAAATCAGCCCAATATTATAAATATTTGAAATAGCGATTTATTTTTAATTCTGTTATATTTTCCAGTCTTTTTTACCCCTATTTCATATATAATTAATTAAAATTTGGTTGATCAGATCAAGTTTTATAAAGCTTCTATGTATGTACGAATTCTTCGAAATTTCAAATGTGTGTAATACGAGATCTGATCAATCAAATTTTAATGAATTATATATGAAATATAGGGGTAGAAAAAACTGGAAAATATAATAAAATTAAAAATAAATCGCTATCTCAAATATTGAGAAAGCGGCAGCGTAGAACACATTTTTCAAAAAAAGGAAAATCTGCATAAAATCTATACCGGTAGACCGATTTCAATAAAATTTGAGGAGGACATACTTTCTATGATACTCTATTTGTGTGCAAAAATTCAAACTGGTATCTAAAAAATTGTAGAAGTAGAAGCGTGTACAAAAATCCGTTCACACGCACGCACGCACGCACGCACGCACGCACACACGCACGCACGCACGCACGCACGCACGCACGCACGCACGCACGCACGCACGCCCGCCCGCCCGCCCGCCCGCCCGCCCGCTCGCTCGCTCGCACGCACGCACGCACGCACGCTCGCACGCACGCACGCTCGCTCGCTCGCACGCACGCACGCACGCACGCACGCACGCACGCACGCACGCACGCACGCACACACACACACACACACACACACACACACACACACACATAGTTCCGGACATTTTTTACTAATATGATTTTTTGACATTTTAGAACATTCTAAACCTATTTCCATCAAAATTTCGAAACAAAAATTTTTCACCATTACAATGCTTCCTCTATGAGGAAGCAAAATTGGATGAATTAAAATTATGTCTGACGTAAAAATAATTATCAAAAATATCGATACCTGAAGATATCGGTACATATACAGTTGCGAACAACATTCAGTAAGACACGCAAATAAAAATAAATAAAGAATTTTACAGTTAACGACTTATTAACATTAATCATGCTTTATTGCGATTATGTTTTATGTTGAAATTGAAAAATATATACAAGGTGTACAACTAAAAAGGTTACAGATTATTATTTAAAAAAAACTAAGCAAAATATTAAGTTGTTGTTTTTTTTAGAAATAATAATCCGTAACACTTTTAGCTTGTATTATATATCATACCTTGTATTATATATTGTTTATAAGATTATAAGATATATTGTTTATAAAATTAAGATGCGTAACACTACAAAAAGGCGTGATATCCGTACAAAATTACCTTTTAAAAAAAAAGGTAAAAAAGAGCGCCAAGTACACGCATAGTAGTGTATATGTATTGTGTTGTTACCCTGTTATGTTGTTACCTCAAAAAAAAAAAAACAAAGTGGTAGTATTATACCTCCAAATAGCTTTATCCTGTACATACTATTTATAAAATGCGTAATATACTACAAAAAGGCGTGATATCCGCACAAAATTACCTTTTTAAAAAAAAGTAAAAAAAGGCGCCAAGTACACGTATAGTAGTGTATATGTTGTTACTTAAAAAAAAGTGGTAGTATTATACCTCGAAAAAACCTAAGTAACAAGTGGTAGATCTTTATATCTCGAAAAATCTCGAAAAAATCTAAGCAGTAGTATCTTTATTTCCGAAAAATTATAACCCAAGTGATACACGTCACAAAATTATGTTACCTTATCAAAAAGAAGAGTCGCGCTTCAAGTGATCTATTACAATTATAAAAAAGAAATGATATCTCTTTAAATTAAAGCGCCAATTACAGAGAGAACATGTATATTGCCTCAAAAAGTAATTGTTGCACTACTTTGAAAAATCTTTACATTGTGTCAATTAGAAAAGAATGTATGATAACAATTTTATAAGATTAAAAAATTTTATTTAAATTTAACAAGGGAATACAAAATATTTAAATACAAAGTTTACATGTGTATTTTTTAATGGTCACAAAGAATTACAGAGGTAAGAGTACAAAATACAAATATTTTATTAAAATATTTAATCCAACGAGGGAATACAATTTGTATTCAAATATAAAGTTTATATATGTATTTTTCAATAGAATAAAAGATTAATCACAAAGAATTACAAAGGTAACAGTACAAAATAAAAATATTTTATTAAAATACATAAATTTTCTTTGTAAAAAAACTTGGCGTTGTTAGACCTCGTAATTCTTTGTGACCATTAAAAAATACACATGTATACTTTGTATTTAAATATCTTGTATTCCCTTGTTAAATTTAAATAAAATTTTTTAATCTTATAAAATTGTTATCATACATTCTTTTCTAATTGACACAATGTAAAGATTTTTCAAAGTAGTGCAACAATTATTTTTTGAGGCAATATACATGTTCTCTCTGTAATTGGCGCTCTAATTTAAAAAGATATCATTTCTTTTTTGTAAATGTAATAGATCACTTGAAGCGCGACTCTTCTTTTGATAAGGTAACATAATTTTGTGACGTGTATCACTTGGGTTATAATTTTTCGGAAATAAAGATACTACTGCTTAGATTTTTTCGAGATTTTTTGAGATATAAAGATCTACCACTTGTTACTTAGGTTTTTTCGAGGTATAATACTACCACTTTTTTTTTAGGTAACAACATATACACTACTATACGTGTACTTGGCGCCTTTTTTTACCTTTTTTTAAAAAAAGTATATAATCCACAAACCATTACTTTGAAATTTTATTTAACAAAAAAATCTTTTGTACAGATACATGCAACGAATTTTGGCATAGAACCCTTTATACTATTATTAAAGAGCCTACTATTTCTTATTGCGACAACGCTAGCTATCGACGAAAATTCAAGAAATAATAATAGTTTAACAGATATGGAAGCCGTTTATCGAACGATGTAATACCGCTCCACTATGAAATCTATTTAGATCTACATGATACATATGGTAATATTTTATCTCGCGGAGAAAGCAAAATTTCCATTCTGATCAACCGTCCAACGCGAGATATAAGTTTTCATACAGACAAATCGCGCCGCATATACGGGAATTAAAATTTGATCAAATGAAATCTGCAAATAGTACAGCAACGTACAATGTTAAAACTGACATCTGTACTTTCTGTTTTGCAGAGGAATTATCTGGTTATTACGACCTGTATTTAACATATACCAATGTAGTAACAAAGTATGACAGTAACAAGGGAAGCATCTTCAGAACATCATTCATAAATCATAAGGGAGATAAATTGTGAGTAAAAATTGAAATGCTGCAGGTATATTGTTAAGCAATGCGTTGCGAATACAAATTACTATTCTCTGCAAACCACTTCCGATATCTCCTTACTTGTCGTAAATTAAGACATACGATAAACATTAAATCATAAAGATATTATAATACATAATAAAATAAACCAATTAAATGGTGTTTTTGTAGAATTTCCAAAAACTTGACATTTAATTTAATATAGTTACACAGTAATAATAAATATCTAATAATGAATGTCTATTAGAGTAAGAAAAGCATATCAAGAAACATTTCAACTACATTGCAGCAACGTTGTAACGTTAATACAATATAGTTGAAATGGTTCTTAATGTTTTTTTGTTTACCGGATAGTAATAATAATCTGTAATAAAGCACGAAATAATCTGCCCAGATAGCAACGTATCTGCATTGTTGCTGGCATATTACCGGCAACATAGTATGTGTTGCTATCAGAATTGTGGCAACTGAGTCCGCATTTTTCGGCAAGTTGATGCCTTCACGATATAACAATTTTGTATAGCAACTTGCCAGCAACTTTTCGGTAACTTATGCTGCAGTCTAAAAACGTCTGATTCAAAATTCGAGCTGTTGCTGTCATGTTGCTGTAATAATTCATAGAATCACACAATGCTGTCATATTAAGTAAATTTGATATGCTGCTCTCTTGCCGATAAATTGCTGGCAATACATATATTGTTGCCTGCGTGTTGCTTCAAATATTAAATTACTCGAAACCAATTGAAGTAAATATACGGCAAGTTGCCAGCATCATAAGCAATCACAGGTTTGCGCAATTTTACTCAGACACGCTTGGCTATCTGGGTGCTTTCTCATGTATGAAAACAAAATAAGAAGCTTCCTTCGCCAGTAAATAAATACAAAACAAAAAGTCGTGTTTGTTCGACCCGACTGGCCAAATAATAAATATATTCAAAATTCACAACGTTTCGACCGCATTTTCGGTCCTTCTCAAGTGATTCAACTATGCATCTTCAAAAACCGCGTACAAAATATCGATTACGTCGCTGACATCGTGCCCTAACCACATCATGCACACGTAAAGATATTCTGTGCGTCAAAACGGAAAGTGAGAACGGTAGCGCAGAACGAAGAAACGTCGCAAGCCATAGCTGCGAACACATCAGTACAGCGTGACGGACGAAGTCATACTGACTTCGTCCCCACACGGTATGACTTCGTCCGTCACGCTGTACTGATGTGTTCGCAGCTATGGCTTGCGACGTTTCTTCGTTCTGCGCTACCGTTCTCACTTTCCGTTTTGACGCACAGAATATCTTTACGTGTGCATGATGTGGTTAGGGCACGATGTCAGCGACGTAATCGATATTTTGTACGCGGTTTTTGAAGATGCATAGCTGAATCACTTGAAAAGGACCGAAAATGCGGTCGAAACGTTGTGAATTTTGAATATATTTATTATTTGGCCAGTCGGGTCGAACAAACACGACTTTTTGTTTCTCATGTATGTTTTGCTAAATTTCAAGACTGCAAAGACTGTCAAAGATATAGTTTTTTATTAAAATTAAATAACAATTAAGAATTAAATGCTAAAAATTTCTTAAATTTTTACCATGATTAAGAAGTTTATATTGGATTTGTATATTACACGCTGTATGACAAATTCACAATTTATTTTAATGGAAACACAAACATGATGTGTTATATTTGCATTTACATTGTTGAGTAAAAAATTGTACCTTGCATGTAAGTTACATGTAACTCAGTGTTCGCTGGAATATTACAATAGAACAAAACTGAAATTGATTTTGAAATAGCGTATAGAAAGGCTAAATTGTATATTCCTCGACTTTTAATAATTACAGTAATTGAATATTTATAGTTGTCTAATCGTTAATATGTGACAGATGGGTATAGTGGTGACAAATCTGTGGCCAATGGGAGCTCGACGATTATTTCTTTGTTGGGACAATCCGGTATTTCAGACGAATTTTAGCATTATGATAAAACATCCTCAAAAGTTTACAAAATTTAGTCGAATATGCCAATTCAAGAAACATATAATACTTATGATACTGACATATGGACACTTTTTAAGAAAACTTTTCAAATACCCACTTATCATGTCTCAGCAGTATTGTTACCACATTTCTGTTCCATTAAAATACATGATATTCACAATTTAATTATACTCAGATGGGAATTAATAACTCCTCACTTTCATTACATAAAATTTACATTTCTCTTTCTTGAAAAAATCACAAAATATTTCAAATCGCAAAGGATGTATTTGCAAAATTTAAAGCATTTATCGCATGTCGCAATACCTGGTTTTCAACATGATGCCGTTTCAAATGGACTCATTTTTAAAAAGTAATAATAAATACAGAAAGAAATATTTATTAATATTATAAATTAATATAATGAGCAGACGCTGGTCCACAAAAGGCAGTTCCGCCAATGATGGTAAATAAAATAAAATCTTATATATTTACCTATAGTAAAAATTTTTTAGTTTAACATTGAACATAAAAATACTTATTTCCTCAGATTTAATTGCTGCATAATATATTTATATTAACGCAGAATATTATAAATATGACTATAATTGCGTCGTAAAAAATAGCGCGAAATTGTTTAGTTTATAAGATAACACCCCCTTTTCCTAGAAAAATGTTGTTTACGACGAACATGTCCCGACAGGTTCGATGCGTCATCGACAAAACACGCTCCCAACGCAGTGCGCTATCGAGTTAGTCTTACCTATTGTACGTCGCCTAGCGGCGTCGTTGCGAACGAGGCCCCCGCGACCCGACGGACCCCGCGGCGCAATCGCGGACATCCACGCGGCCCCCGCGGACCCCCGCGGACCCCCACGCGGACCCGCGGCGCGACAGCGAACGCGAACGCGGACCCCTCCCCCCGCGCGGACCAGCAGCGCGGACCAGCGGCGCGGGTGAGTCATCCCGGTGAGTCATCCAGGTGAGTCATCCCGGTGGTATGCCAAGGTCACCCCTTCCCCTCGTAATCCGATTTCCCCTGTGTAACCCGATACCCCCCCTTTCCCTCATCCCCGCGAAATCCGATACCCCTGTGTAACCCGACACCCCCCTCCCCCTCACCCCCGCGAAATCCGATACCCCTGTGTAACCCGACACCCCCCCTTCCCCTCACCCCCGCGAAATCCAATACCCCTATGTAACCCGACACCCCCCCCTCCCCCTCACCCTCGCGAAATCCGATACCCTTGTGTAACCCGACACCCCATCCCTTCCCTTTACCCCCGCGAAATCCGATACCACCCTCCGTCACCCTTCCCCCCGCGTAATCCGATACCCCCCCCCCTTCCCACACCCTCCCTCGGAGTTCGTGGATTGGAACCCGCCTAATATAACTACTACCACGGACAACTTTATGTTGCTTTTTCGCGAGTTCGTTCTTGGCAAGCATTAAAAGTTTATCTAGGTAATCAACGAGATAATAGAAATGTTAAAAACTATGTATATAAAGAAATATATATTTAATGTACTTACATAAAAAAAGCATATGGGGGATAAATAAAACAAATTAAATTAAACAAAAAAATTTTGATAATGTCATTTTTTAATTAAATATAAGTTGCATATGTCACAGGAATTTCGTACAATACGTTTTTTTTACAAATCTATAGAAATATTATGGAATAAATAAAAAGCCTCATGTTAGATATTCCAGTATCGCGCTAATTATCAAGCCATATTTTGATTAGCGTATACACTAGCTTCGCACCCGGTAGCTTATTTCCGTCTTCTTCTACCAGAAGCTCCCCCTCATTTCTTTTTGTCTGTCACGTCCTTACCGCTTACACGTAACGAATGTATCTCTCAGTGAGTTCTGTCTTTATACAATAAACATTCCATTCTTTTGAGACTTAACTAAAGTTTATTGTTTTCTATCGCAACCCCGAATAATCCAATAGGTTACGGACCCAGGAACGACGTCGATCCTAATCGATATCTGAGTCCGTTGCGAATATAACCTAAATCTGGCCACGAGGGATAGAAAGTCCGCTGTATCGTGGCTATTGTAAAGAGTGAAGTCGAAGAGATTACTGTCACTGAAGTCATGGGTAACAGTGAATTGAGTTCGAATAAGATTCATTATCTAAGGGAAGATAATTACGAGTCGTGGAAAATATACGCTGAAGCCCTTCTGTGTAATAATGATCTTTAGGAGTACGCCAGTGGAAAGTGTGCTTTACCTTGCAGCCGTATGCTTCACTGGGACTGCCGGGCGACCCGAAGGAGACAACGGTGTACGAAAACCAAACTAGATTTAAGATTTTGACACAGCGTTCCGAGGAGGGGGAACTCAACTGGGCTAGAAACCAAGCGTTATTAAAATTATGGCTAGGGGAACGCGAACTCAGGCGCGAAAATTACCCACATAATACAATCCGACGCGATCATAGATTTAAGTATAGCGAACCAGATGCCCGTACGGCGTGGATGCCGTCCCTGACGACAAACCAGACCATCAAGGACGGCAAGGCGCAGCAGCGACGAGGGCCGACCAAGGGGAGCCAAGATGGCGGGCCGTCCGCAATTTCGTTTAATTAAAGATTCTCGCATCAATAAACGGTCCCGGATCGAATCGGGGAGCCCGGGAAACGGCTGTAGCTGGAAAAGATCGCATTTTGACCGCGGGAATAGAAAATGGCGGACCGTCCGTAATCTACGAGAAAGCAATCGGGGCGTGATATCGCGCGGTGCATGACAGAACTACGAGACACGAGAGGGTCACGTAGCCGAAAATCGAAGCGATTCGATAACGGATACGCGAGTTAGGGTACCGTCCGGAAGTTTGCACCAGGTGCGTCATCTCCGGGAACTGAGTAGCCCTGACGAGAGGGGAGGGCCTGATTAGGCTCCGTACCGCGCGCCGTCGAAGTCCGACGACCGGGAGACAAGTTGGCGTACCGTCCGCAGACTCGCACCAGGTGCGTCATCTCCTGGAACTGCATAGCCCTGACGAGAGGGGAGGGCCTAATTGGGCTCCGTACCGCGCGCCGTCGAAGTCCGACGACCGGGAGACAAGTTGGCGTACCGTCCGCAGACTCGCACCAGGTGCGTCATCTCCTGGAACTGCATAGCCCTGACGAGAGGGGAGGGCCTAATTAAGCTCCGTACCGCGCGCCGTCGAAATCCGACGACCGGTAAACAAGTGGGCGTACCGTCCGCGAACTCGCACCAGGTGCGTCATCTCCTGGAACTGCATAGCCCTGACGAGAGGGGAGGGCCTAATTGGGCTCCGTACCGCGCGCCGCCGAAATCCGACTACCGGTAAACAAGTTGGCGTACCGTCCGCGAACTCGCACCAGGGGCATCATCTCCGGGAACTGAGTTGCTCTGACGAGAGGAGAGAGGCTAGATAAGCGCCGTACCACGCGCCGTCGAATTCCGACGATCAGGTCGCGAAATAGGATACCGTCCGGTAGATTGCGACGCGGACGTCATCGCCGAGGAAAGACCTCGGAAAGCGGGATACCAGGTCCCAAGAACACGTCAGGATAGGTCGCCGGCGTCGGCAGACGTGGTGCTGGTCACCCGGACGTCTTCCCCGGGGAAGTCGCCCGGAATCAGAAAAGGCGTGCGAATTTAGCATAGGCGCACAGGTCGGCGTCAACCGCGGACGCATATTCGGAATAGTGGAAAACCACTACCCTGGCATCGGGACGGCAGGGCATCGCGAGCGCAACGCCCGTGGAAATTTCCATATAGACCCGCGTAAACACCGGAGCGGAAAATTACCGAGACAAACTGCGCAGTTAGGAAACTTCTCGAAGGAGAAAGTCGCAGGGAGCGCCGGAGTGGGGGCTGAATAGCCGATGGTAGGGAGGCCGAGCGAGACGGACCACTCGAGGCAGTCTCTCGGGGATAGTTCACGGAGCAACACGTAATTTCGCATACACTCTCGTTGTCGCGCTAAGTCCCGCGATCGTAATCCGAGTGCGCGAATCGTAATCTCGTAACTTCCACAACAACCGGGAACGCCCGCGAAACGCGTTAATTATCGCTTTTACAAAAGCGAACGGCGAATTAGTGCCGAAATATCTTGTGCGTCGTAACGAAAAGGGGCGTGTCAGCCCGAACGTGCGATCGTCCGACAGATTGTGTATCTTCGATATTTGTGAACAACTGTGAATGAAAAGCAGTCAAATAGAATAAATTATACAATCTTTTGTCAAAAAATTCTTGAAAATTATTCGATTGGACTTACCTTCTGTACCATACCTGATCCATTGGCGTCGATCACTCGAAATCCCTCGTTGATCCTGGAAGACGGTGGCAGCGGCGATCCTGGACGGCGACGGCGATGATCTTCATGTGGCAGGAACCTGAAAAGAAGAATAATTAGTCTGATTGAAAATTCGATAGATACTTACCTTCTCGGTATATCAGAGGTCAAACCGAGTGGCGACCGTTGAATTCAAGGACACCCCGCGTTGATTCGTGTCTTCCCATGTACCGTCCGGTTACAACCTAACTCAATTGTTGGAGCGGGAGCAGATGCGAGAGAAGCCGAGAGAAAGAAATGGATAAGGAATGACAGAAAGGCCAAGTCTACTCTTTTGTTGGCAATACACCCTGATGAAGTGAAAGGATTGAGTGAATGTGAGACATCGCGAGACTTGTGGTTGAAGCTCGAATCCACATATACGTCAAGAGGTCCAGCGAGGAAGGCGACCTTGTAGAAGGAGCTTTGGATGTTAAGACTACAAGAAGGTGGCGATGTTAAGGCTCATTTAAATCGTCTTTCTGATATCTTGAAGAAACTGAAAGCCATGGGAGTGGTGATAGACTGTGAGTTTGAATCCATTATTGTATTATGCAGTCTACCTCCGTGTCATACTCAGATTTCAGGTGTGCCATGGAGAGTTGAGACGAAGTAATGCTTTTGGATAAGTTGAAAATTAAAATTCTGGAGGAGACTCAGCTCAGACGTCAAGTAGATTTGGTTCAAACATCCGAACGTCAAGTAGATTTGGTTCAAGCATCCGGAAGTCTTGCTCTGAATCGTTGAAAGGATCAAGGGCAGAAGAAGCGGATTCAGCGTGCGAACAACAAAGGAAAATCAGGTGCGTCAGAGAAACTAAAGTTTCGATGCTATAGGTGTCAAGGTTATGGACACGTGATAGCGGAATGACTAGATGAGAAAAAGGGGAAGCAATCTCTGCAAAAGTCTGAGGATTCGAAACAGAAAGCTAATGCCGTCGATGAATCATATGCTGTATGTTATATGGAGGTATCTCGAGTGTACAAGCCACTAGATACACAAGGCTGAATCATTGATAGTGGGTGTACGTCACATCTATGTGGCGACGAGCGATTATTTCAAAATCTGGATTCATCAGCGCAAGGACAGCTAAACCTAGCTAGCAACACGTCGACAGTCATTGATGGAAGAGGTGCGGTAATCGTCAGATTATCGGTTCCTGGAGAAGAAAGGATGACTAACATTGAGCTAAAGGACACCCTCTTCGTACCGGATTTAAGAAATAACCTGGTCTCGGTTTCTAAAATCACTCAGAGAGGTCATAAGGTGATTTTTGATAGAGACAGAACAGTTGTCACTGATGGGAGATAACACGCCATAATATTCGCACAACGTAAGGAAAATTTATATTACTTAGATACTTATCATAATCAAGATTTGAGTTCTTTAGGCGCCCAGAACTGACTTAAAAACCTGGCATGAAAGAATGGGCCATCTCAATCAAAAAGATTTGATAAAGGTGCTGCATGATGTCTATGGACAAGATGGACTCGAGATGCACTCAGAAGACTTGTCGACGTGCGAGATATGCACTCAAAGTAAGATGACCGCATTATTGTTTCCAAAAGGTGCATTACCATGTTCGGAATTACTTGAAATAGTACACACAGATGTTGAACCCATGCGTACATAGGCAAGGAATGGCGCCCGGTACTTCGCCACATTTATTGACGACGCGTCAAGATGGTGTAAATTATATTTCCTAGGGCAAAAATCAGGAGTCCTGGAAGCTTTCAAGCAATATAAAAGTCGAGAGGATAACAGGTAAAAGAATAAAATATTTACAATCAGATAACGGTAAGGAATATTGCAACTCAGAGTTTGACGAGCTCCTAATACAACTTGAAATAGGACGACGATTAATAGTACCACGAACTCCTGAACAGAATGGGACTGCTGAGAGAATGAATCGGACATTGCTGGATATAGTGAGATGTCTTTTGCTACAGTCAGGATTACCACCAAGCTTTTGGATGGAGGCAATTGCAACTGCGGGCTACATAAGAAATAGGTCCCCTACGGCGACGCTTGCAGGATGTACTTCATATGAGAAGTGGATAGGAGAGGTACCAACCCTAGACCATATGAGAAAGTTCGGTTCAACTGAGCGTAATGACGGAGATGAAGATCAAGAGGATGATCGATAATCCAATGCTCTTCACCAGGGTCCTGGCAGGCCTAAGATTTTGCGAACTGGACAGAGAGGTCAACCGCGAAAACAATATTCCACGCTTTGTAACAGTGAATCGATGGAGTTACCGGAGAATCTTCTAACTGAAGAACTCGAGGATGATGTCTTCGCAGGGGCTGCAGAATTTTCTCTATGTGAGGTCATGGTAAACAAAAAAAGAGAGGAATGGGAGGAAGCCATAATGTCAGAGATCATCAGTTTGATTAAACAAAATACGTTTGAAATTACTGACAAGCAGGGACATCAGAATGTCATTGGCTGTAGATTAGTTCTGACAAATAAATATCGCCTTGATGGAACGATTGAAAGGCGGAAAGAAATTGGTGACTAAAGGATATAGTCAACGATACGGAGTAGACTGTGAAGAAACTTTTGCACCGGTTGCACGCCTGGAATCCATCAGATTTCTCATGGCACTATCTGTGGAGTACGGGCTGAAGATACATCAACTTGATGTGGTAACTGCATACTTAAATGCTCCGTTACGTGAAGAAGTAATTATGGAAGTTTCTGACATGCTGGAGAAGATGCTGCAGAAGATCATCGTCAATACAAAGATAGAACCAATGGTTAGAGAGAAGGCAAGCAACATGTTGAGCAAGATATGCGCCGGGAGGAGCGTATGTCGATTGAAGAAGGCTCTATATGGACTTTGGCAAGCCAGATGAGATTAACATGAATAGTTAAAGCAAAAACTGCTAAGTATGGGACTGACGCCCGTAGCTGGAGAACCCTGTATGTTTGTCTTACATTGTAACGGGGACATACTTGTTGTCACATTTTATGTAGATGACATATTAATAGCTGTAAGGGACGTTAGTTGGATTAATAAGATTAAAGTTAAACTAACCGATAGTTTTGAAATTAAATATCTTGGTTTTGCAAAGTTCTGCCTAGGTCTTGAAATTCACCAAGAAGCCAAATCCATTGCGGTTAACCAACGTGGATACACCCTGGACATCTTGAAGCGCTTTGGGATAGACCAGTGCAATAAGGTGGCTACTCCTGCGGAAGCAAGTTCTAAGAAAAAACCGGAAGAGACGACTGTCTCAACTACAGGTAAATGGCCATATCGAGAATTAATGGGTGCTCTTATGTACCTATCAGTCGCTACAAGACCGGATATCTCAAACACTGTCTCAAGGTTGGCACAATTCACGAATGAGCCTCGAGATCATCATTGGCTAGCTGCCAAGCGAGTTTTAAAATATTTGGCAGAAACAATGGATCTCGGACTGTACTTATGAAGACGGGACGACCAATGTATGGATACTCAGATGCTGACTTCGCAAACGATATAACTGATCGGAAATCCTACTCTGGATATGTTTTCCTATTCGGTGGGTCTGCGGGGGGGGGTTTTTTCCAGTTTGTCCTCGGGTGAGGACGGTTAGGCGCCTTCAGCACTAGGCTATTTGGCACAATTGATCTAAAACTAATAATGACTAAAACTGCGCAGTATAGACTCATTCACTCGTAATTCCTCACACTCTAGACTGTGTACGTGTATGGGTGTATGTATAATTGTTCGTGTATGTCCGCGGTGTTTTGAACTCGGTAATGCCGTGGGTGCGTTAGGCCCAAGGAACTGCGCAGATCACTTCCCCCTGCGGCCTCGGTGGGTCTGCAATCGCTTGGAGGTTACGGAAACAACGAACTGTCTCCTTATCTTCCACGGAGGCAGAATATATCAATCTGAGTGAAGCAGTGAAGGAACCCATCCATCTTCAGGGTTTGTTCAAGGAGTTGAAAATTGCAGGATCGAGCGGGTCTAAAATTTACATAAAAAATAGGGGTGCCGAATGTATTGCCAAAAATTCAACATCACACGATAGAGTGAAACATATAAACGTCCGCCATCATTTTATCAGAAAGAAGATTGCAAGAAGCGAAATGCGGATAGAGTCTGTACCGACGAATAATATGTTGGTGGACATCTTTACGAAGGCGCTGGGAAAACCACAACACGAAAAGTTCGTGCGAGGAATGGGAATGAGGGCGATCCAGGAAAGGAACAAATATGGGCATGCCAATTAAGGGGACGTGTTAGATATTCCAGTATCGCGCTAATTGTCAAGCCATATTTTGATTAGCGTATTCACTAGCCTCGCACCCGGTAGCTTATTTCCGTCTCCTTCTACCAGAAGTCCCCCCTCTTTCCTTCTTGTCTGCCACGTCCTTACCACTTACACGTAACGAATGTATCTCTCAGTGAGTTCTGTTTTTATACAATAAACATTCCATTCTTTTGAGGCTTAAGGGGATCCTATAGTGGAGGTCAAACTTCCTCGACATTGGTAATGTCAACCTTTCTAATTTTGTTTTTTCTATATCTGTCTTTGTCTAACAAAATGACATATGTCCTTGTTCGATTGCTGCGCTATCTCTGCTCACTAGCCTGCGTGTATATTTTTGTGGAAAATATACACGATTTCTTCAAAGCTCTAATTTTTTTTCTAGGCTTTCAATCTCAATTTAAACGGTACGTTATTGTTTGTGCACGTTTTCTGAAGAGTGGGAACATTTCATTTCGTACATATAAAATATACAACTGTTTATATTAGAAAATATGGTTATGAGGTGACAGCATTTTTAAATTTTTTTTAAATCATCACTAATTTTTTATATTCCCACTCTTTATTAATACCTATACTTTACTCCTGTAAAAGGATTTTGCGATCTATAAAGCCGTTTCAAAGAACGAGCTCTGTTTTTGTCGGTATCTAGAATCCCCTTAACCAAGATCTAATGTTTTCTATTGCAACCCCGAATAATCCCATACTTTACATGGAAAGTTGTGAAAACCCATATGACACCTTGTTATGACTTTATGGTCTATATATTGCAACTAATTTTTAATCTTTTGAGCTTTTATTACTTAATATTACTTATAAAAGTCTTACATTTAAATAGCACAAGTTATATGTATATTATCTTAACATTATTAAAGATAATATTATTATCTAATTAAACTTATATTTTAACTTTATATTGTAACGATGCACCCCGTGCGCTAAGCATCGTTCCCGGCTAACGACCGCCGGATGCCGCCCGACCGACGACCAGTCGGGCGAAGACAAGGGCGCGGTGAGCCCACATTTTTAATGTAATTTCAAACGCACCGTGTGCGCGGGCCAAGCGCGGCACCAGTGCCTCCCGACGAGCGACGACGGCAGCCGAGCCGCCCCGAGGACGAGCGCGGCGCCGCGCCACCCCACCACAGCGCGACGATCGGCGCTCCTCGCGAACCCGCCGCGCCGGGCGGGTATATAAACCGCCGCTCCGGCGAGAAAGAGAGACTTCGTCGAAAAGCTCCGCTTCTTCCAGACGAAACTTATCCCGACTCCCAGGGAACACACCAAACGAGGTCCGGTGCTCCGAGTCTCGACTGAGAGCTCTCAGGTGTTCTCGCCCTCCTTCAAACCTAACTCCGAAGGCACGGTTACGCGGGGTCGAGCGCGCTCGGCCTCGCAACGAGGGCTCTCGCTGCCGCCGTCTCGGGGCCGGGGCTCCGGAATTCTTCCTACGCTACGCGGTCCCGCACGCATATCATCGCGATACCGCGACATCCGCGAGCCTCCAGGCAGTATACCGCGTTCGTCGTTAAATACCGCGCCGTTATCAAGTGCACAGGCACTTCCTGTAAATATACCGCGTCCGCCTATATGTAATACGTCCATGTAATATACCGAGCCCGTGGAATACGTCTATGTAACGCTACCGCGTTCGTCGTTAAATACCGCGCCGTTATCAAGTGCAAAGGCACTTCCTGTAAATATACCGCGTATGCCTATATGTAATACGTCTATGTAATATACCGAGCCCGTCGAGTAACGATACCGCGTTTGTCATCAAGTGCATCCGCACTACCTCTTCGTTGTATATATCGCGTCAGTTCGGGCATATAATTAAACTGTGAATAAAACTACTGCATGTCTCACTAAATTGATTATTGTCTCTGGGCCTGTCATCGGACTCCTGATCCCGCACACCAGTCCGCGTTCGATAAAGTCAGGCCGTTACAATATATATTTATATTTTTTTTTGTTTTTTATGTGTGTGGTTTTTTATTTTTTATTTATTTATTTATTTTTTTTTTAACTCCGCTTTGGACGGTACCAAGCCCGGTCTGAGAAAGAAGGAGGGTTAGAGTGGACAATTTTAGCACCCACTCTGTAAAACTCAGCTAAAAACCTGGTCTCCTTGTCAGCATGAGAACAGAGAGAAGTGCAGTCTTTTCAATGCAGATGCAATTCCTGACATATTTGAAACGCACAACATAATAGATGCTGTTAAGATAAGCAAAATCAATTACGATAACCTTTCATTTGCAAGTTGTCAAAATACAATTCCTGTGCTGACAGTTACTCTTATAGTAGAAATGAGCCAAGCGAGAGAACCAATCGGTATCGTGGAAAAATAGCAACAATTAAATCTCTTAGGACATATTCAGACAACTTACATAGGTGCATAAACATATACATTAAGGAAATAGAATGGTCCATACACATGTATATAAACTAATCAATTTTTTTATGCTTATATTTATGCACTGTCTGGATATACCCTTATATGACTTTTTTAAGAGCAGAAAATTGTATCAGAGATATACTTGTATTATATCGTTCAAATACTTGTTTTTTCTTATTATAAATTTTTAAATAAATGTTATAAAAAATTTGAGATTTTGAAATTTTTTAGGCAATTTAATTTAAGGTACGTTTCATTTATCGCTCGCAACGCTCGTGGAATTATTTCATCCTTTTTGTTTGTCATATGTTAAACAAGGACGAAATGATGCTCGCGAGCGTTGTGAACGATAAGTGGAACGCAGTCTTAAATGCTATACCTTATATATGCATATAACTTTATATATGTGTGTGTAAGTGTGTGTGTGTGTGTGTGTGTGTGTGTGTGTGTGTGTGTGTGTGTGTGTGTGTGTGTGTGTGTGTGTATTTATAATTAATATAAAAATGGCGCGCGCGTAGAACGCGCGCCTGTATTGTTCTAGTAGGAAAAAAAACAGAAGCAACGCATGGTTTGGTCATAATGCTTGCTGGCATTTTTACTAGATGGAAACAAGTCGTAGGGTATTACTTTACTCCAAACGGATTTGATGGTGTTAAACTGAAACCTATCATTGAAGAAATTATTAGAAAAGCAGAATTAATTGGTCTTTATGTGCACAGTATTACATCCGATATGGGTGGAGTAAACCAAGCAATGTGGAGAGCTTTTGGAAACGTATCTGCTAGTAGGTATGGTGAAATTGTAAATTCAATATCTCATCCAGTTGATGAATCACGTAGATTATTTTTCTTTGCTGACGCTCCACATCTATTTAAGAATCTCCGAGTCTGTCTGATTAATAATAAAGTTATATTATTGCCTGAAAAATTTGTAAAAACTTTAAAGTTATCTTCTGATATTGTACAATTTGAACATTTTAAAGAATTAGTAGCCGAACAAAAAGATTATCATTTAAAACTTGCACCAAAGTTAAATGAAAATGTTATTAAAACGACAACGTTTAATAAAATGAAAGTTGGTCACGCAGTGAATATGTTAAATAGATATGTGAGTGGTGCGTTTAATTATATGGACCATGAAAATGGTAATAAAAAATATGAAACAACAGCAAAATTTACTGAAATAATGTCTAAATGGTTTGGATTAATAACTGCACGAAGTCCTATGATGGCTTTAGGTGAAAAAGAAAACAATGAAAGAACACAAAATAAATTTAATGAAAGCATACAGTTCCTAAATTCGGTAATTGAGTTATTTTGTGATGTAAAAATTGGTTCAGATCAGCGATTTCAACCAGTCCAAAGAGGCATTTTAATAACTACAAAATCTGTAATTGAACTTACTAATTATTTAATTAATAAACGAGGATATTCGTACGTTCTTGCTGGTCGATTTTCTCAAGATTGCGTAGAAAATCTTTTCTCAAATATTAGAAAAAAATTTCCAATTCCGAACGCTTTACAGTTTAAACACAGTTTAAAAGTTCTGATGGTTTCTCAGTAAGTACTTATAAACGTTACAAAATACAAATTATGACCAAGATGAAGGTTCTTTCATATTGCTGATTTTTTAAGACGGCCAGCTAAAACTAATTATAATCAATTTGAAGAAATTTCTCCTGTCCTTCCTCCTGGAATAGAAAATAAAGTTATAGGTATATCAAAAAAAAGAATTAAATTCATTGTATGGCATATGTGGATACATTTTAACTAGAGTTTCGAAATTAACTAAAGTTTGTAAACAATGTATCCACAACAATGCTGGATCCACAACATATAATGGTAGTTCACAATATTCTGCATTACTTCGCCTTAGATGTTATAAACCAAATACATTGTTTTTCGTGAATGATGAAACTTTTAGATTTTTTTATCATATGGAAATTGAAATACGACGTTATTTACCTCATTTGAAATACGCAAAAGTTGATTTCGTTAAATTTTATATAGTTAAACTGAAACACATTCAATGTGATACATTGTTAAATTGCCACAATATTTTCGAAAAAATAATGAAACGTTTTATTTTATATAGAGTTAAAATTGAATGCAAAAAAGAAATTTTAAATGCTTACAATAGTAAAACTTTGAGTATGCATTAATTAATTAAGTAGTTAGATTAGTATATTGTATAAGGTATAGTAGAGATATTTATATATTATAAAGTATATTATAAGATATATTCACTGTATTATACATATAAAATGTAAAAATAGATTTAAATATTTTCTTTTTCAAACTTTTTTAATAAAAATATTTTGACATTAATGTCATTTTTTGTTAATTTCGTAATTCTTTATTTTTAATTATAAGACACCTATTCAGTATAAATGTTAACAACATAATTTCGTGTTTTGCACAGATATACATATAACACTGTAGCAAAGCACGTAACGATATTGTTAAGCGGGGAGCACACACTTCTGCATAACGCATAATGCGTAAGTATAAGAAAATTGATTGGTCCATACACATGTGCATAAAAAAATAGACCAATCAATTTTCTTATGCTTACGCATTATGCGTTATGCAGAAGTGTGTGCTCCCCGCTTTAGTGTGTACTGGCATGTATTATGGAACTTTTCGGAATGGATTCTGATCGAAATTATGCTGTTTTCCCTGAAAACATAATAGAAATGTAGAAAATAACAATTCCGATCAGAATCCATTTCGGAAAGTTCCATAATACGCGCCCTGAGAGGGCCTCCATTTATCGCTCGTGATTGGTTCAGCCATGGTGTTGCACGTCCAATGAAAATAAGGACCAGTCTGTCCAGACTCTTATAAAGGGACTCTAAAGCCCCTTGCACAATGCTAGGCAACAGGCAATAGGGGCAGTATTCATAGTCCGTTCTTATATTTAAGACCGCCTTAAGTACGGTCTTAAGATGCCCTCTAGATTCATAGTTGCGACTTAAGGTAATCTTAAGATCGCACCTTAAGTATTACCTTAATGAAGATCGTCTTCAAATAAGACAGTCTTGTATGACGTAAAAAAGTGCAAATAAGACCGCCTTCATCAGGTCGTGTCAAATGAGCTATTGAGGTGATCTTATTTGAAATCGCTAGTGAAGAAGGTTAAGTTATTGGAGCAGTTAGTCGTGCTTCTATGTAGGCGTTCCTATGTAAGCGTTTCTATGTAAGAGCGGCCGTTGTGGTTGCCATGCGCTGGCCGATGCCGATGTTTCTTTTTTTTTTTGTATGCTACCTTGTCTTCTCTTCCCCGGTCGAGAGAGTCAGTCGAACAAGAGCGCGGTTACATATAACGTTCTTAATAAAGAGTTCTTATTCTACAAGCATCTCATCCTTCGAATCTCCTACACAAGTATAATCTCTCGCCAAGGTCCAACATAAGTCACTGTGTCGTATTGGCCGCAGGGTGAAGTGATTCGCGCAGTTCCTTTTGGGCTTAACAAACCTACGGCATCAACTCGAATTCCCAACAGTGGGTCGCGAGTCGCGAGCGTGTCGTGTCCGTCCGCCGTCCGCGTGGAAGAATCTCGTTGTAGTCGTAGCCTACGTCCGCTCGGGCTCGGAGTCGAGTCGTCGTCGTGCAACGCGAGGAGAGCACGAGCGAGCGTGCAGTAATGGGCGAACGAAACGTGCATGCGCTCGCGGCGTGAGCACAGCAGCATCATCTATTCATCTTCGTGTCCGATCCGGTCCAACCACTCCGACCTCGGACGCGGGCGGAACGCGCGCGCGCGCGCTCACGCTCACACCCCCGCCCCCGTCAAGACTCCACGAGTCCGCGACGACTCCACCATTTCCGTCGATGTACGGCCACCGAGGAGGCAACCCGCGAACGCCGTGTCCTGGACATCTCTCTCGTGCCCGTCGGCGAAGTCTCGCCGTCACCGTCGTCACCGTCGTCATCGCCGTCGTCCGCGAGTCGTCGCCCGCGCCGACGGAAGTCTAAGCAGCATACACACCGCGCACATACACACACTTGCGTCTAGTAAGGTTGTTTCAAAAGAAAAGAAGAAAAATGGATATTCAAGCATTTAATATTGAAGAAATTGAAGATATCGAAGATCTTGAAGCTATAAGAATTCCCAAACGGTATATCCGCGATGCAAATAACCCATTCGAATTTTACGAAGAATTGGAATTTAAAAGACGCATTAGATTCCGTAAGGAATCTATTTTATATGGATTATTACCAAAAATAGAGCAGTATTTGATGAAGATCAACAATCGTGGTTTACCTATTTCTCCTGCTATACAATTATTAGTCTGTCTACGGTTTTATGCAAGTGCAAGTTTTCAGGTTAGTAGCATGATATATATAATATATTTTATACATTTATACATTATTGTGTGTACATAATATGTGTGCGTGTGTACGTGCATGTGTGTGTATTAAATGATTAAAATAATATATTTTTGTGTATGTGAAATTACAGATGGTTATTGGAGACACACTGGCATTATCACAACCAACAATATCCAGAATAATTTTTCGTGTATCAGCTCTGCTCGCTAGTTTGATTAAAGAATGTATAAAAATGCCTACTATTCCGGAAAGAAAAAATGAAAATTATCGATTATTTCGAGTTCTTGGATATGGTAACGGAGCAATTGGTTTACCAGGGATTGATGGTGCAATTGACTGCACACATATACGTTTAACACATACACGATTTCATGGTATTGACGAATTATATCGTAATAGAAAAGGTTACTTTTCACTAAATGTGCAGGTATGTTATTAAATATTATTTATATTTGACAAATATGCTAATTATACCAAACAATTACTTACATACTGCTAATATATATACTGTTAATTATAATATATATACACACACACACACACACACAACACATTTTAATTATGTTTGTGTTTACTCCAATATAATGAAGACTGTTGTTGGACCTCGCATGGAATTTCTTGACATTGTACCGGAATATCCTGGCAGTCAACATGATAGCAGGATTTTTCAGAATTCAAGAATATATATGCAATATGTACAAGGAAAATTAAATGGAAAGCTAGTTGGTGATTCTGGTTATCCAACTTTACCATTTCTTTTGACACCTATAGGACATTCTCAGACAGACGAACAATTAATGTAAGAATATTTTTCTCGTATTCAATATTAAAAATATCACATACTCATGTATGATCAATGATCACTTTATTAAAAATATTTTTTGAGTATCAAGTAAAATTCCATTTTACATTCATAATAACTTCAATTCTGCAAAATATGTATTCAATCAAATTGTACATTTATTCAATCCATGTCTCACATAGTTTGATCTCTCTCTCTCTATTTTGCAAATAATTTCAAAATAGATTAAATTATGTGAGGCATGGATTAAATAAATAATATATAGAAATATTTCTATTATTTTCAGGTACAATACTATTCACGGAAGAACGAGACAAATTGTAGAAAGAACGTACGGCGTATGGAAACAACGATTTCCTTGTCTCTCAAGAGGACTCAGTACAAAATTGCTATGCTCTACAACTATTGTAATAGCATGTGCAGTGCTACACAATCTTGCGCTTATATTTCGCGATGAACTTCCTGAGGATGAAGAAGACGATCTACGTGACGAATATGAAGAAGTTCCAGTGAATCCACCACATTGGCAGCCAGGAGAAGGATTTGCAGTACGACAAGCACTCATTGAGCGTTTATTTAGATAAATTTTCTATAGCACACAATAAATTGTACAATATTTAGTCTGTCGAATGTGAATTGTATTATTGCACGTAATCCAACAACAAAATTAAAAAGTAAAGAAAATTGTAGATATTTGTAAGTTATGACAAAATATTTATTTTTATACGTAACAATACATATTAATATGATCTATTTTATTGTAAGTATTACACATATAATGTAGTAGCAAAAAAATAAAAAAAATGTATTTGTAAATTACAATAAAATATTTTTTACACATAACATATATTAATATGCTTTGTTTTATTATAAGTATTGTATTGCGTAATTATATTGCATAATATAGGTAGTAAAATAAAAATATATATAGTATAGTAAAATCTATTACAATCTGAGTATGTAATCTTTTTCTTTTTTTAGCAGAATTTCAGCTAATTCTGCTTTTGCTAATGATGTTCTAAGCTCTACTTTATTCATTTCTTTCAAATGAGTTTCTTTAATAGTAGCCATTGTTTCTTCATGTCTCAATTTTGCTTTTGCCATTTGTCGTTCTTGTTCTATTATATTTTTTATTCTTATAATTTTTACTTCGTCTTCAGTTTCTGTAAACTTGCGCTTTTTCACAGTCTTGTTAGTTTCACCTGTCATATCAATTGTAATTTCGTTTTCCTTTTCTACGAACTTGGACTTTTTCAAAGCCCAAGTCCTTTTATTTTCAACTGGCAGCATCATATCAGCTATAATTTCTGTAAAGAAGATATAACATCTAAAAGTGTCAAAAAATAATTCAAAATACATACAGACATACAGATAAATTTATATATCAAATATATACATTTGTAACATATATTTTTAATTACTATCATATATTTAAATAGCACATACCTTTGGGACTTGATGTATTACTTTCACATAAAATTTTTATTGAATCGTTCTCCTTATTATTGTCTTTCATATTGTCATCTAATTCATTTTCTGCCATGTCATCCATAATATTGTGCACCAGTTGTTTTCGATCTAAAATTCAGTGAAAAAACAATGTAAAAACAATAGCCATTTATGATAAGCGAAACGATAGCGGTTTGTAAAAAATTAATAAAACAATAATTATTTTAATTGAATAATAGAAAATGGAAATCACAGTGCAAGTAGAGTTTACATACATAAACATATATTATTTATATATTGGATGTGGTAGTAAATCTTTAAACATTCTTCAGTTAAAAAAAATACAATGCTTATATTTTTAAAATATAAAGATATTATTCCTTCACATACGCTCTCTCAGCTCTTATAAGCTTGTACAATTAAATTTGACAACTATTTACTATTGATAAATACACTTACCTTCTACTTCTTTATCATCCATATTTGACAAAAATAGTGTAGGAGCTGTGGCCATTAAAGAAGGTACTATTGAAGCAACATCTGGATCCAGTTCTGTGGAGGGTGTTTCTGGTCCTCCACCTGTGGCAAATCTATTTTGTTTTTCCTTTGTTATAACATCTCTTTGAATTTGCTTTATGTTGGTCCATAGCTTCTTTAACTGCTGTACACTTCTCTATAATAATAAAAAATCATTATACGAAATGGTATGTATTGTGACGTTGCGGCTCGCCACATCGTCGCGGCGCCCCGCCGCGCCGCCGTCACAAGACGCGGAATTTCGCGCCCAGGGACGGACCAGGGAGGCAACGGCGAGATCTCCAGAGGTCGTATTTAATCGCGTTTCCGCATTCTGATTACTTTCTTCTTTTTTATGCAATGTAATACGCGCGGCACCTCACCCACACCACGGCAAACCTTCGAGGGAGTACTTGGCGAAGGAAATCAAGGACGATCGATAACCCGGGAAGGGTGGCAAACGCGGAAGCAGCAGAGATCGCGGGCTGGCGAGAGCAACGCGGCAGGCGGGCGGCACGTGCGGCAGCGACGGACAAGGCCGCCGATAGCGGGGCCCCAAGCGCTTGGGTAAACACCCGGCTTCAGCAAATGATCTCCACAAAACATCGACCTACGGGGTGACTGATCACCGCCCCAGGGTCAAACCGGAGGCACACCGGCGAGAACCGAATTCCGTCCGCTGCTAAGGACAGAATTGAGGAGTCGCACGCCACCGAGGGACCGTTGCACGCCCCCGAAGGATCTCGTATCGACAGCACTGCGCCGGGACACCGCGGGCTTGCAAGCTCGCGCCCGATTGGCTCGCGCGCCCCTCAGGAAAGGGTACCGTATCGATTCCGCAATCGAGCGGGTCTAGCGTTTTCACTCTCTGGTCGTCCGTCGGCGAGATACGTTTCGTAAGATACGCGATAGCCACCCCGAGTCGGGTATTTCGATATTTGTCTG